>NC_091462.1:56532655-56740155 GCF_027789765.1 Dendropsophus ebraccatus
TGTCTTTTCCATCCTGGTTATACACTCTATTTTATTAATGTAGACAGCTTTGATGTTTCCTCGGTGTTTAGTCTGTCTTTCGTGCCGTAATTCTTATATATTTGTGCAAACAATAGAAATACTGCAGACATCACCAGAATCCATCCAAGCTCTTTCTATCTCTTCTATGATAGCCAATGTTTACACATTTTTTACAACCTCAGAACTGGTTGGTGCCAGACAAGTTGTTATACACCACTCGAGTGCTTCTTTACTGATACCTGGAGAGCTCTTGAGAAGTCTCTCTGTGCAGTGAATGTCACCTCCGCTATTGTGTGTCTGCTGTTCTACCTATAAATGAAGCCTTTCAGATTTTAATCTCCTAAATATTCAGTTTTATCTTGTATAGTAAATATAGCAAGCAGAACATAATGATTCTGCCCCCGAGACCCTCACCATTGGGTAGTGTCTCCCTGGAGGATAGAGAGTGGACAACAAGAGCTATACCCTAGATTGCAAATCACTTTTGTTAACTGAAGTGTTGTTATGTTTTAAATAGTCTTGGGACTGTTGTGATGTGAATAGCAATGTATTTATTCATCTAATCAGCATAGATGAAACGTTAAATATCGAGCGTAAATGGGTGATCAGATGCAGAACACGTAGCAATTACACTGTGCGCTGGGTACCACAAATAAAGGAATAAAACAATGACGATCAACAGGCAGCATTGGAGATGGCTGGTCATGTAAAGGAAAGGCCAGAAATGCATAGATAAGTGCAATAACAATAGAAAGTAATACAGTATAGGGTAAAATATCTGGGGACATTGTTTGCCACTGTAAAGCCATGTATTAGTAATGCGCTATAAGGCTATGTTCACACAACGTAAGTCCTGTACTAATCACAGCCGTTGTTGCAACAGCCGTGATTAGTACGGAAGTTACGTGTTGCTGAAGTGTGATGGAATCCTGGCCGGAGTGTATAAATATAGTATACACTCCGTCGGGGATCCCTAGCGGTGTCAGTTTTCTGCGGCTGCAGAAAACCCTGTCAGTTCAAACAATAGAGTGTGCGGCACTAGCACCACGCTCCATTGTGTTAGTGGGGAATTCTGATGGGGGCATGCACAGATGCACCTGCATCTGAATTCAGCGGCTGTAAAGATCATCCGGCCGGGATAATCTTTTCTGAGACCGACCGTCCTCTTACAACATGTGAACCTAAGACTAGGTTCACACACACAGTATTTTTGCTCATTATTTTGCAACCAAAACCACTAGTAAATTGAAAACACAGAAAGGCTATGTTCACACACTGTTGAAAATTGAGAGGATGGTCGTTATTATGGCAAATAAAAAGAACGGACGTTATTTGCCATTAAATGTCGACCATCGGCTATGTTCACACAGCACCGAAAATAGAGAAAAGGCGGCTGATTTTGAGATTTAAAATAACGTCCATTTTTGCCGCAATTTAACTGACTGCAATGGCAATGCATTGAAGTCAATGGAAAAACGGACGTCCAATGCGCACAATGTATTGAATAACAGACATTTTTACTGCGGACGGCAAAATAATGAACATGATCATTATTTTTGGACATCTTTTGCAAACAGCAGACGTTTTTTATTAGTTGTTCACACACAGTTTTTTTTTGTCACCGTTCTTTCTCCGTTTTTACTATTAAATTCAATGGACTTTTCAATTAAGACACACCCAAAGGGCAATTAGTAACCCAAACTAGAATAATGTGCCAACAGGCCAGACAGCTAAATGACGTCTGTTATTTTAGACTCAAAATGACACACATCATTTTAAACGGAGCTGAAAAAATGCTGTGTTAACATAGCCATCCACTGAATTTTTAACAGTGTGTGAACATAGCCTTTCTGTGTTTTTAACCCTTAGGCAACGCCTACACGTGTTCAGAGCGGGACCGCTCGTAGCCCGGGGCCATGGCTATTAGCGGGCACGGTCCGATCGCCGTGCCCGCTAATAAAGTAACGGATGCAGCTGTCAAAGTTGAAAGCTGCATCCGATTGTTTGATGCAGCTGTTCCCTGGTGTCTAGCGGGGTGGATCGCTCCTCCGAGTCCTTGTCCTGGAGGAGCGATCCACACATCCTCCTCCGGCCTGACTCGGATCCCGACTCGGCACTCGATTGCTTCCGGCTGCAGCACCCGGAAGCAACCAAAGTGCCCATCTCATCGATCTATGCTGCATATCTATGTAGCATAGATCTCAATGAGAGATCAGAGTGCTTATACTAGAAGTTCCCCAGGGGGGCTTCTAGTATAAGTGTAAAAAAAAAAAAAAAGTGTTATTAATAAAAAGCCCCCTCCCCTAATAAAACTTAATCACCCCCCTTTTCTCATGTTATAAATAAAAATAAATAAACATGTTTGGTATTGCTGTGTGCGTAATCGCCCGAACTATTAATTAATCACATTCCTGATCTCGCTTGGTAAATGGTGTAAGCGCAAAAAAAATCCCAAAGTGCAAAATTGTGCATTTTTAGTCGCATAAAATCCAGGAAAATTGTAATAAAAAGCGATCAAAAAGTTGCAATCAAGGTACCGATAGAAAGATCACATCATGGCACAAAAAATGACTTCTCACACTGCCCCATAGACCAAAGGATAAAAGCGCTATAAGTGTGGGAATGGAGCGATTTTAAGGAACATATATTTGTTAACAATGGTTTGAATTTTTTACAGGCCATCAGATACAATATAAGTTATACATGTTACATATCGTTGTAATCCTAACAACTTGAGGAACATATATAAGAAGTCAGTTTTACCCCAGGGCGAATGGCGTAAAAAACAAAACAAAAAAAACAAATAAAAGAAATGCGTGAACAAAAATACTGTGTGGTAACATAGCCTTACGCCAAGAAGTAGAGTAGTAAGTAGAGTAGTAGAAGTAACAAAATTAGAGTCCATATGACAGTGGAGGTTCATGTATATGTTTATAAACCAGTTCTCCCAAAGATCACTAAGAATTCATGAATATTTGGCTATTTACAGTATGTTGAATTTTCTCAGTGTTTCTACATATATCTCTAGATCTAGCCAATCAAAACATTTAAAGTTAAATATGTTTTTTGTTTTTTTTACAATGATGAGGATCTTGTAGAGTATAAAGTTTACAGTGTTTTGTGTTTTGTCAGCTTTATAAATAAATCATCTGATTTAACAATTCTTCCCCATGTTTATGGGATGAGCAGTTTCACAATACCTCACAATATGATTGTGTATTTCTGTGGTTTCGATAGAATTGTAGCCAGCACGCACCAGATTACCTGAAGATTCCAACATTGTAGGGAGATATGTTTAGATGATTGGTAAATGTAGACTTCATGGCTGCCAATTTAAATGGCTTCACAAAGGAAAGGCTTAAAACTGTATCATTCTGTAATTACATTAAGGCAGATTAACCAAGATCCTTTGATTCACAAGTGAAATCTATACAAAGCAATGCTGTGTTGCTTGTTAACTCACTCCAGGGGGTAGAAAGGGGCACATAGCTACATGTGGTCAGACTTTCTGTGGTATTTTCCCAATTGTAAGAAGTAGAATGTTAATTGTGTTAAAATATCCATTGTTTTATTTGACTTATAAAGCCCTTAGAGAGAATTTTTCTTCAGACACCCAATGTTACTGTATATATTCCAAGTGAAGTCTACAGTTCATTAAAGGGCAACTCCAGGGATTTGTAATTTACATCTATTAAAAAAATCCCATGTCTTCCAGTACTTATCAGCTGCTGTATGTCCTACATATCTATATCTATGTCAATGACATACAGCAGATGATAAGTACTTGAAGACCTGAGATTTTTTAATAGAAGTAAATTACAAATCTCAGGCACTTTCTGACACCAGTTGATTTGAAGGAAAGAATTTTTCGCTGGAGTTTGTTTAGGGTCCCTTTACACAGCCCAATATGGCACAAGATCAGGCCATGCAAACAATCACTGTATCATTCGTGCGGCTATTTTAACAAATTGCTATCAGCTGCAGTCTGCTGAATCAGGCTCTCTCTGCTCTTTTTAATAAAGACAATGATTAGCCAATGACAATGATCATCGGCTGATTGTGTCTTTGGGTCCTGACCTAAAATCATTGGCCGCCGGGCGCGTATAGCTACATGTAATAGTAGTGCGTGGCCGAGGGCTGATGAATCTGTAAAGTAAATAATAAAGTTCATACTTTACCTGTCCTTGCTCCCCGGTGTCGTCCTGTCTTCTTTTCGCTCTCCGCAGCCGCCAGTGCAACTTCAGAGTGGTCTCTGAAGTAACAAGCCAATCACTGGCAGGGATGGGATGGCTGCAGACAGTGATTGGCTGAGCAGCCTGTCCCTTCAGAGACTCTGAAGTTGTATTGTAGGTATTGTATAGAGTTCATTATTTACTATATACAGCAAGGGCTGCATGGACATCGCTAATGATGTCCATGCAGCCCTTGCTGCACAATAATTCAGCCGTGTAATAGGCTCAGTAAATGAACGCAGACCTAGCAGATCGGCTTATGTTTACTAAAGTGATCGAGATGTGTAATATGGCCCTAAGCTTTCTCACATGTGGGGGGTGGGTGAGTGTATATCCTAATCAACAAGTGTTTTCGATAGCTGCATAATAAGGGAGCGATAGGGAGACTAGAAGGTTTTAACTGTCTTCGGACAACCCCTCATTCTCGTTCCTAACAATAAATGTGTTTCAAAATGGACTATCCAGTACAGTTAATGAGCTTTTACTTTTTCCCGGGCTGCTCTGCAATTCTATATAAAGTGCTGTATTGTTTATCACACTTTGGGCCCTTCTCTATGAAAAAACATGTATCCAGTGAACTTGATGTGTGCACAGTAAATTGTTGGCTGTATTTATAATACTGCATACATTAAAGGCAAAAAGGAATACTGACTCGCGTCAGCTGTACACAATAAGATTTCCTCTAGTTGCTGATCTTTCTTTTCCCATTCTATCAAGTCGCGGTCTGAATCACCACTTTTGTATATGTAAATATAAGTACTGATACAACTGAATTGAGTATGGCCCCTCTAAGGCTATGTTCAAACAATGTTTTTGAAGCAAAATTAAATACATAAATAAAAGCATGATCATCATGTACAGGCGTATTCTTACCTCACAAAATGTTGTGTGAACATAGCTTAAGGCTACGTTAACCCAGAGTGTTTCTATCAGTCTTTCGTCAGTCTTTTTCAACCAAAACCAGGAGTGGGCTGAAAACACAAACTGTACAAATCTTTCCATTATGACTTTGCTCTGTCAATTTTACTCCTGTTTTCAGCTGAAAAAATACTGACCAAAAAAACTGATGGAAATACTATGAGTGAACATAGCCTAAAAGTGGAGCTATGGGTGTTGCTATATCATTGTAACTGTATCATTGTGTTATGGATTCAGATGTTTTTCTATAACTTTTCAAAGCAGTGAATATGTCTGAAAATTCCTTATAACAAAAATCTATTCTTGTAGATCACGTTGAATGGATAACTGCCAACAATAACACTGCACAGCTACAAAGCCTTACTATTGATATTATTCTTACCTAACGCATTGTCCTTCCCTCTTTGAGAGCTGCATTTGGAACCTAAAGGAACAATGAGAACATACATAAAGACAAAGGTCTTTTGTTGGAAATGAAGCCTTTGGAAAGAACCTCAAATGTCTTAATTTACTATTATACTTTCTCACTGCCAGGTCTTAACTTGCGCCAGGGCTGTGATGTTTAGCAACACTTAAAACGAATGTTTCATTTGAAGTCTGCGCCTAATACCAGTAAGACCAATGTTCTTTGGCATTGTGGAAACCTTTACAGTTGTGGTTAGGTCACCGGGCTGAGCTTATTGACTGTATAAGGAAAAAAAAGAGAGTTTGAGTTGTTGACTTTTGTGTGACTACAATGTTGTACTGCCAGCCAACACTTACCAGAATATAAACTGAAAAAAGGGGTGAGGTCGATGAGCAATGTTATGAAAGCTTGGACATTAATAAGACCAGAGGTGGTTTTTCTGGCAGGCGCTTCTGCTGTGGTTATGGGATTCTTACATTCTTGAAATTGTTTGTTATTTCTGCGGTGACTGATACTAAGTGCAACCTCCATTTTCCTTGATCCATAGAAACACTCCTGAAAAAAAAAAAAAAAAATTTAAGGGTGTAGGGTGACACCTGACATCTGTTATCATAATTAGTGTCCTATTGAATACAAAAAAATGGCCAACGGGAAGATGCTGGTTTGTTGGCTGGTCAAATCTTTTGTGCAGCCAATAAAATCATTGCTAACAACCACTCATCATCCTGTGTAAACATGGGATGTGCTTTTGACAATGATGAATTGAAAGTCTGCAGGAACAATCCTCAATCTATGGAGTCTTGTGAGAGATCAGCAAACATGTAGAAATTATTACTGGAAGCCTGTGAGCCTGATTAAAAGGGTCTGTTCCTAGGATGTCATGTACAAAAACTGGTGTCGGCAATAAGTGAAAGTCAAGCCAATTACTAGAGATAAGTGCAACTCAAGTATGCTGATAGCTCCCTATTGCACATCGGGTGCTGAGGAGGAAAGCATGTCTCTCACCTTCATCCTCGGCGCCATTTGCTCTGTCCAGTAAGGCCATTTGGAACACTGCCCCACCCCCAAAGCGTTAATCCACACTGTGAAGTGAGGCGGCTAGAGTGGGGTGTGCTCCTAACAGTCTGACCAGACAGAGCACTACATTAAAGCTGCATGAAAATGGCGCTGAGGATGAAGGTATCAGCAGCTTAGATTCATATTTACAGTCGTAGGATGTAGATCAACAGGGTGATTTAGTGTTTTGTGCTAATACCACCGTGCTTCTTCTTGGCCAGTGCGCTGGTGTTTGTGCAAAACAGTTTGTCGCCCTGTTGATTTACATCCCATGACTGTAAATGGATTAAAGATATGAAGTGTCATCAGTGAGTGCAGTTTCTCCATTTCTATGTTATATGGATTGGACTTGGTCTCAAAACTATGAAGAGCACCACCATTAATATAATAAGGGATAAAAGGAGGCACTCACCAGCAGTGTATTCAGACCATCCGGCTTTTATTGCTGTGCGCAGGGGGAGCGGGGGAGACAAGGTGGGTGACCGCAGTTTCGCGGCTTAGTGCCGCTTTGACGAACCCTCAGGGTTCGTCAAAGCGGCACTAAGCCGCGAAACTGCGGTCACCCACCTTGTCTCCCCCGCTCCCCCTGCGCACAGCAATAAAAGCCGGATGGTCTGAATACACTGCTGGTGAGTGCCTCCTTTTATCCTTTATTCATTGTTCATACAGCATGTTTATTTCGGATTGAGCACCACCACATACCGGACCCAGCCTGAGATAGCGCCATCTAGTGGAGAGCCAGGCAGTGCCATCACCTTTTTCCTTTCTTGTTGGATTAATATAATAAGCACACTGCAATGTGTAACAGTGAGAGTTTCTGACTGGAGTTGATATAGCACCTGGGAATAAGTAGTGCTGAGGTACAGATCTGGGCTGGTGCTGAGTATTCATTTGTCCCCTGTACTTGTTATTTAACTATATTTTATAATGTTATCTTCTACACACTGGGGGAGATTTATCAACAGGGGATTTTTCTAGATGTGGTCTATTTCTGCTTTGGCAAGAATACACTGGTCTATTTAAAGTGCAATTTACTATCAGGGATAAGCCTGGTCTATTTTCTGTGGTGCTGATTTGTTTTGCTCTAAATTGTCTCATTAGCGCCGGGTTCGCCTCCTAGGTAATGAGCATTTTCTTATCCCTTTCTTTTCCAGATACCGGCATGCAGAGGATTACGTCAGATTCGTTTGGACTAAGTCGATGACCAGCGCACTTCAATGTGCAATAAAATGGTCAACGAGGGGTGTGGGGGGTGTTTTTATTTGAATAAAAATTTTTTTTTTGTGTATTCTGTTTTCTTTCATTAATTTACAGACTTAGTAGTGGAAGCTGTCTGAAAGACGGAATCCATTACTAAGTCAGGGCTTAGTGTTAGCCGGTATAAAATGGCTAACACTAACCCCCCCATTATTACCCCAGTACCCAGTGCCACCAGGGGTACTGGGAAGAGCCGGGTGCCATTAGTCCCGGAGCGTAAAAATTGGCGCTGCTGGACTGGGCGGCAGCAGGCTGGTAATATTTAGGCTGGGGAGGGCCTAAACCATTGGCTCTTCCCACCCTGGTGTTGCCAGGCTGCTGTTGTTTGGTTTTTAACCTGGCTGGTTATGGAAAGGGGGGGATCCTATGCGGGGTTTTTTTTAAAATAAATAAATAATTAAAAAAAACCCGCATAGGATCCCCCCCCCTTTCCATAACCAGCCGGGTTAAAAACCAAGCAACAGCAGCCTGGTAACACCAGGGTGGGAAGAGCCATTGGTTTAGGCCCTCCCCAGCCTAAATCTTACCAGCCTGCTGCCGCCCGGTCCAGGATCGCCAATTTTGACGCTCCGGGACCACTGGCACCCGTCTCTTCCCAGTACCCCTGGTGGCATTGGGTACTGGGGTAATAATGGGGGGGTTAGTGTTAGCCATTTTATACCGGCTAACACTAGGCCCCGACTTAGTAATGGATTCCGTCTATCAGACGGCTTCCACTACTAAGTCTTTAAAGTAATGAAAGAAAACACCACACCTAGAAAAAAATTTTTATTCAAATAAAAACACCCCCACACCCCTCGTTGACCATTTTATTGTACAGTAAAGTGCACCGGTCATCGACGTAGTCCAAACGAATCCGACGTAATCCTCTGCGTGCCAGGAACTGGAAAAGAAAAGAAGAAAAAAAAAACACAAGCAAAAACAAACAACAAGTAAGCAGTTAAGTCCCTGGGAACCAGACTGTAACTCCCATGCTGGAGGTCACTCAGCTTTTCCAGCATCCTGTAAGGTTAACCCTTACAGGATCCTGGGAAGGCTGGGTGACCTTCAGCATGGGAGTTACAGTCTGGCTCCCAAGGAACTTAACCCCCTGGGGTCCAGACTGTGGTGGGCACTGCACCAGCAAGGAAGGGGGTTAAGTGCCCCCTTCCTTGCTGGGGCAGATGCAGTGCGATCTCCATGGGGGGGGGGGGCGTTACCTGCTGCTGCTTCCTCCATTGTTGATAGCTGTCTCGGGACGTCCCGATAAGCCCTGCCCCTATACGACCGCGTCTGAGGTAGGGGCGGGGCTTACCGTCTCGGGGGCGGAGCTTACCGGGACATCCCAGGACAGCTAGCAACAATGGAGGAAGCAGCAGCAGGTAACTCCCACCATCTCCCTCCCCAGAGCGCATTGCATCTGCCCGGCAAGGAAGGGGGTTAAGTGCCCCCCTTCCTTGCTGGGGCAGATGCAGTGCGCTCTGAGCAGGGGGGGGGAGGGTGATGGTGGGGGTTACCTGCTGCTTCCTCCATTGTTGCTAGCTGTCACGGGATATCCCGGTAAGCCCCGCCCCCTGTGACGGTAAACCCCGCCCCCTGCATAGGACGTGATCGAATAGGGGGTGGGGCTTATTGGGACATCTCGTGACAGCTATAAACAATGGAGGAAGAAGCAGCATCAGCAGGTAACCCCCCCCCCCCCATGGAGATCGCACTGCATCTGCGCCAGCAAGGAAGGGGGCACTTAACCCCCTTCATTGCTGGTGCAGGTGCAGTGCCACAACAGTCCACAACAGCTTAAGCCCCTGGGAGCCAGACTGTTACTACTCTGCCGGGATTTTAAATTTCCCGCCCAGAAGCAGACTGTTTTCTGCTTTTGGGTGGGAAACCCTGTAGGCAGGGAATCCCGGCTTAATGAGGGGATTCCCTGCTCCTGTACTGTAAGGAGGGGTGCGGTATGCACCCCTCCTTCCTGTACAGCTACAGAAGGTTAGTAGTGATGCTGCTGTATCACTACTTAACACCTTACTCTCCTTGGACCGGGTGCACTGCACCCGACCCATGGAGCATACCGGCTTCACATTATAGGTGGTGAAATAGACCACCTCTAGTGTGGAGTGAGTTTGCAACACATGTGCGACTATTTTAGATAGTCGCACATGATAAATCATGCCTACTTTCAGCGTAAGCTGAAGTAGGCATGATCAGTCTATGTCGGGGAAAAGTCGCAAAATTTTGCGCAGCTATGCGGTTGCTCAAAATTTTTTGACTTTTCCACTCCAAAAAAAGGTGTACATTTTTTATAAATCTCCCCCACTATCTTTAAAGTTGTTTGATTCTCAAAACATTGAAATCCTTAACCTTAATTATAAGGACGGCTACCTTTTAAGATAGAGAGGAATATGAAGATTATTGAATAGCTAAATTCCAAATGGTGATTACAAGTGCAATAAAGGGAACGTATTAGTGGAGATCACTCATTGTTTTTATCAAGGTTTTATGTTAAACTATTCTTTGTTGTTTTTGTTTTCTAAATCCCTATGACATTTAAAAAAAAAGTCTGATATCTTGCCGTTTTCAAACTAGCCACCAAGCCTCACAATAGTCTGACACTTCCTATTCTGTAGAGATCACTTCTCAGCAGTCTTTTCATCACCTTAACAGGTGAGGTCACTATAAGGGTACTGCATAGTCTCTATAATAAAGCTGGAGGTAGATAACACAAGATCCACCATGGACAGCAGGTGATGGATTCATCTCACTATCTCCTTGTACAGTGGCTTTCAAGTCACTCCAATAAAAGTCAATAGAGAATTTCCTATGGTTCTAGAACTGCTGTTAACAGAGCTGACCAGCAGCTCAGACAAGATGACTGTCCCTATAATCATAAAAATATTAATAAAAAAAAAAAAGAACAATGAAAAAGGTCTGAAAAAGAATGTTTCACTGTTATCTATGAAAAAAAATATATAGATACATTCTATTTATGTTCCTGCAATTTTGTTTATGCTTGTAAAACTATAATAACATTTTTCGGAGAAAGTAATTTTTTTTATTCTTTACTTTTTTGTGTTGATGATTAAAATGGAGAGTTAATAAATTAATTTGCAGCAGCTCAGTATATACTGTATGTTCAAATTGTATGTATAAATTATCATGGACTATAAAAACAAAAAAACAAAAACATACTGTGTTAACCAACCCCAAAACCCCAATGCAGTTTGTGTTTCCTCCACTTTTGGTCCTCTGTTGTTTCTATGTTTTTGGGTTTTTTTTGTATGCTTTTTGTATGCTCCAGAGATAAGAACTTGGAGCAGGACCTGTGTGCTCAGCCGAATACTAGGACACCGCTATAGAATATTGGTTGAGCAGGCAGATCCTTCCCTGAGCTCTTATCTCAGAAACATACAGAAAACAGAAGCAACGAAGGACCAGAAAAAAAAGAAGCTGCAGCAGGACCTGCAAGGGACCAGGGGTATGAATTACCCTATATCATGCATAACCCCTTTAGCACTGTACATGCATCCACATAGCTATAGATAAATGAGATGTTTAAATTGTAACCATATTTTTTTGCTGGTGGCAGAACCGCACGTCCAAATCTTGTGTGCAGGTCTTTGGCGGAGACAGGGTTCTTCCGGCAGCACCATTGTATACAATACAATCAGAAGAATGCTGTCTCTGGTGGGATCTTGACAGAGTGTCCTGCCACCAGCAAAAGATGAGAGTTACACTTTAAGTTTTGTGCTGAATAATTTTGCAATGTGTATTTTATTACTTGTAGAGCAGCACAAGACAATGCACATAAAGAGTAAAGTAGAGAGGATAGACATTAGCATACCAACTGCAATATCAGTAGACTACAGAAAGTGAATGGTTTTAAAAGGAAAATTATGCTATGATTTACTGTAGTGATGGGGTGAGCCCCCAGTGTCATATGGCACGTCACACATGCATATGTACAGCAGGTGTGAATAGATAACATGGTTGAGGTGTGAATGTATTTCTATTTTTACATATGTCACCCGTGTTCTCGGTGTCATCTTTAAGCTCATAGATTTAGACTGGAACCACATGTTTTTGAACTAATTAATTTAACTTGTGAATTTTATATATAGTCCTATATTTAGTCATTATCTCAATTTATCTTTGTAGAAGCAACAGTCCGTAGCCTAATGTGCTGATATACAGACAGATTACACGTGGGAGGCTGCTTTAAGTGGCCTGGAAATTGGATTATATAATTCCTCTGATCGGTTATTTCATGGACCTAGAAGAAGAAAGAAGAGGGGACAAGGGGTGACAGCTGAGAAGTAGCCTTTGTCTTTGTAAAAGGAAAACCTGTTAAGAAGATTTAGTGCCTTTTAGGCAGTCCTCTTTGCTTGCAGTGACCTCTAACTGGTAGGGGTTGTAATAGATAATAAAGCAGAGTCTCCGCTGTCAGCCAGTCTGCCTCTGGGAAGCCTTTTCATTGTCTGTTTTCATTAGTTACATTGTTCCACTATATCCTGACTCTCCAGTAAAAAAGAAATTCTCCGTCCTCAACAGCAGATATCACTGGAAAGGGCCATCTATCAGATTGAAATGTTACTTCTTGCATGGGCAGGGTGAAATTACAGCCAAGGGAGCTGTCATTTCCTTTTTTTTCTTTGCTCAGAGAAGGATTAGCCGAGCAGCTCAAAGGTAGTGGAAGAGCCGCAAACCTCCACAGTACCTGATGGTCACTGGATGAACTTGCTTTAAACTTTGGTGTCATATCTGAGGCTCAGCGTAGGTGAGGCCTGCAGACCCCATGACCCTAAGTTCCCTATTACACCAACAGATCTGACAGATTTTTCTAAGCCAAAGCCAGGAATGAATTTAAAAAGAGGAGAAATCTCAGTCTTTGCTTTATTAGCTGTTCCCTGTTCCCAAATGTCAGATAATCTGTTGGTGTAATAGGGCCCTAAGACACCAATGACCCTATGATATGCGTACCAGAGTATACCATATAACCATTTTTCCTTTGTCTACTGCCTTCTCAGGAGTGATCTATATTTACTAGAGATGAACAAAGAGCAACACATAGCTAGGATGGTAGTAAAGACCAGGGACAAAGATATACAAAGAGTTAATAGGAATGCACATTACATTTTTAGGGAGGATTTTTTAAAATACGCTATATACAGCCTAAAGGTCCTAATTAGAGATGAGCGAACCGGGTTCGGGTTCGAGTCCATCCGAACCCGAACGATCGGCATTTGATTGGCTGGGGCTGCTGAACTTGGATAAAGCTCTAAGGCTATGTAGAAAACATAGATATAGTCATTGGCTGTATCCATGTTTTCCACATAGCCTTAGGGCTTTATCCAACTTCAGCAGCCACCGCTAATCAAATGCCGAAAGTTCGGGTTCGGATCGACTCGACTCGAGCATGCTCCAGGTTCGCTCATCTCTAGTCCTAATACATAGGGCAAATATTGGCTTAACGGGCTGTAATTGCCCTGTGTAATAGGTCTGATCCTCAGTCGATGAATAAGCAAACCCTGTTTGTTGACCGATTACATAGTTTTGATAGATTTAAAAAACCTCATTTGCACATCTCCCAATGTAATAGAGAATGTGTGGCTGAAGAGTGATGGAAGTATAGGGTCACATGAATGATC
Organism: Dendropsophus ebraccatus; assembly: GCF_027789765.1. NCBI lineage: Eukaryota > Metazoa > Chordata > Amphibia > Anura > Hylidae > Dendropsophus > Dendropsophus ebraccatus. The sequence goes on from NC_091462.1 coordinate 56,546,170, forward strand.
CAGCAATCATTCTGTAAGAGAACAAAGCTGTGTAAAGGCTCTTTAAATGAGAGCTGAATAACAAAATTGGCACTTGATATTTTCATGGAGTTGGTCCATCTTAATGGACCCTAAAGGTGGCCATTCACCTGTAATAACTGTTGGCTAAATGTTCATTTGGCTGGCAGTTATCTCTCTCAGCCAAGTGTTTCCTATAGAGAAATACAGGGAAAGCTGCAGCCAGAATGCTCTGGCACTGGGTTATTCTTCCAAGTACAAAAGGGTTGGGCGGCAAAAATCCAGCAAGCCTTAGGGCCGTATAAGACGGCAGGATATTTCAGGTGTATTTGATGGCAGGATATTTCAGGCACTGACCTCTCAGGTCAGCGCTCGCTTGCTCCTTGTCCCCCCGCTGTCTGTACTATTACAGGCTTCAACATCTAGCAAGAAGGAGTGGGGGGCTGCAGGAGGGGCTGCCCGAATGAGATAGGGGGTCTGATTCTGCCGGCCCTATTACACAGTGTGACGGCCAGCAGACTTATCAGGATTTTAGGTCATGCTTTAAATCAACGATCAGCAGATATTGTGCATGTTGGCCGATTGATAATTTAAAACAGGGGTAGTGAACCTTTTCTCTAAGCTAAAACTTTGGCTGTCTAGGCATAATGGGAAATGTAGTTTTGATGCGGCAGTGCTCCTAATGGTGCTTTGGAGCGTAGTTTACCCCACTAACAGCACGGGACCAGTGCGTAAGAGGAAGGTAACAAACATACCTTCACCCTCAGCGTCCCCAGCCCTACATGGGGCTATTAGCAGATTAGATTTATCTAACCTGCTGATAGTTCCCCTTTAACCCCTTGCCGCAAAATGACAAATCCTGGAACGTCATGTAAAGCAGGTAGTTCCTGCACCATGACATTCCAGGAACGTCATGTTGTCCCTGCCACCCCACGCTGTACTTAGTGGCGATCGGGAAGCAGTTCCCTCAAGGAAGTGGCGTTCCCCCCGGGCAGTTAACCCCATAGGCTCCGCCGCGTCTATGGGGCAGCTGGGGGGAGATCCGCTAGGCTGCGGGGGGGTTACCATAGCAACCCAGACACTGCTTTATGCTGCTATGGATGAGAGCGATCAGGCCCCTGCACTGAGGCAGTGACCTGATATTATGAATGAGCTGTCAGCTGTTCTAAAAGCTCATTCATTCTATAATACATTACAGCACTAATCATGTGCTGTAATGTATTATAGATGTACACACATAAATAAATTAAATAAATATAAATAAAAAAACTAAATATACACATATTCCACCCCCCTTTTATAAATGATCCTCTATGAATAAGATACACATATTTGGTATTGCCGCGTCCATAATGACCCCGTCTATTAACCTGTTACATTAATTATCCCACCCAATTAACACCATATAAAAAAAAAAACTAACCAAAATGACACATGTACCCAAAAGGTGTACCACTAAAAACCTCAGCTTATGCCGTAAAGAAAAAAATCCCTCACATAATTACATTGGCGAAAAAATAAAAATATTACTGCTCTTACAATATGCTAGACCAATACAGTATTTATAGTATAAATGCCATAAACTGTAACAAAAGATTTATAAAATGGATATCACTGTAACCGTACCAACCTGATGAATAAAGATAACATGTCATATCTGACGTATAGAAAACGGCGTACAAAAAAAAAAAAAAAAGATAAAACAGCTGCTAAACTGTGTTTTTTATTCGTACCACCTTATAAAAATTTTACAAAAAATGATCAGGGTGTCACATGTCCCCCGGAATGGTACAGATGGAAACGTCAACTCGTCTTACACAAATATTTTGGCACCACAAGGCCTCTGTGACATGGTATAATGGCTAAAAAAAAAACTGAAATAAAAAAGGGCACCAAATTTCACCAGTTCTCTGTCATGTCTGGGGCCTGTGGTTGAGTCAGGTGACGCACTGCGGCCACATATGGGGGATTTCTAGAAACATTGGAATAAGCAAAATAAATATTGAGTTCCATTTTTCAGTTAGTATTTGCTGTGTTAGAGGGAAAAAATTGATTACAATATAATATCTGCCCAAAAAAAATTTACATTTTTAATTTCTCCTCCAATCTGCTTACATTTCTACGAAACACCTAAAGGGTTAATAAACTTATGAAATGTTACTTTGAAGGGGGTGCAGTTTTTACAGTGGAGGGATTTATGGGGGTAACTAACTTACAGGCCCCACAAATCCACTTCATACCTGAAGTGGTCCCTTATAAAATCAGAATTTGAAATTTTTCTGAAAATTTGAAAAATCGCTGCAAAATATCAAAGTTCTCTAACATCCTAACAAGTAAAAGGATGTTCACCAAATGACGTCACCATAAAGCAGACTTGTTGTAGATTTTGCAGTAATAATTAAATCATGTGGCATGAGTATTTTTCTTAGAATGTTGTGTTTTTTTTACAAAAAACTACTGAATGTACCAACCAAAGTATACCACAAACATAAGAAAGAATATGTCATGAAATGACAATTTCAGAATAACCGCGATAATTAAAATCACTGCAGAGTTATCACTTCATAGAGAGAGAAAGGTCAGATTTTTTTAAAAATAGGCCCTGGGCATTAAGGCCAAAACAGGCTGAAGAGGCAAGGGGTTAAAGTAAACCAACCAATAGCTGGTCTAAACATTAAACTATTCAAATCTATGAAAGCCATTGCTCGCTGTCACAGTCTTACACTGGGGCTGATTTACTAATTTTGTTCCATCAGAAAAGTGTCGGTTTTGTGTCCATTTTTTACTTTACTGCCTTATTTACTAATGGTGTTGGACACAAAAATGACAGAAACCCGAGACACCCATAATTTTGTGTTTTAAAACCGAAAAGTGGGCATGTCCTCTAAAATCTGCAACAACCTACATATTTATTAAACAAACCATTTTTTAAAAGGAGTTTTCTATTGTAATTACCAGCCACTTCTAGTGTGGTGGGGTGATCAGGTTTTAGTCTTGTCATGTGAAAAACCCACCAGATTTACTAAGCGCAGTAAGACATATTAATAAATTTGACAGTTTGAGAAACTAAAACCCTGAGGTGTAGGGTTTATTCTTTAATTTGTTTTTGTCTGCAACAAAAGCTATAGACCCAAAACAGATATTTTGATTTGAGACATATTTTAGTCCACTTACAACCCAAAATAACGGCCAAAGCAGCTCTGTCCACTTAACTTTACAGCCATGTAAATTACAAAAAAAAATTTAATTATTAAAGGGGCTGAAGCAGGATTAGTAAAACGGAACTGTAATACAACATATAGGTTTGGTGCGGTTTCTAGAAGGAAGCAGCCTTTTTGTATGTAGAAAGCATATTTTTAAGAACACGGTATGCTTTAAGTATGATGTTTCTTTTCCCATAGGTTTCTTCATACTGTTTCAGAAAATGCATATTACATATGTAGCATAGTGCTTTAAACTGAATGTACCATCATGTACATCGCTTTAAAATTTTTACACCAATAGACTGACGCCTGCACAGGGATGCCGGTGCTGTGATCCTGTTTTTTGAACCGCAGTTCGGTTCCTGAACACGCAGCCGGTCTATTCCCGGGCACTGACCTGGCCTGAAGCACTGATGGGTCTTCTCGCCACCAGTGTGATGTTCTGCCCTCCCTCAAAAAAAAGGACAGCGGCACTGGCATCTCTGGCGCCAGTCTATCGATGTAACAGTCTCAAAACATGTACCTGATGGTACATTGCCTTTAAAACAAAAGTTTTAAAAGTCTGAATAAGGGCCATTAATAAGAATAATAATTAATAAGAATAATAAATCTTCTGCCAAGCTAAAACCTTAGGAAAACAGAGCTTGGTTATATACTATTACAATATCTGTGTATAACTGATATTATTATGAATCTGATTGGTCGAAAATTGATGTGTATAAACTATTTATAAAAAAAAGATCCCTGCTCATACAGGCTTACATTCTAAAGTGGCCGGTATACCTTCACTAGGTGTCAGCTTATTTAGCTGACAGCTAGTCTCCTATTTTCCATATACATGTGAGTACTTGGCTTGGCCAGTGACAGTTTTATCAAAAACACCTGGAAAAATTCTTATAGAATGTGACACAGATTAACCACCATAAAAATGGGTTGTTGTTTTTTTAACACTCGTTTTAAAATGCAACAAAAGAACTGTGTTAAGATACCCCTCCCCCCATATAAAAATGTTAAAATCTAATAAAATAAATGTACATAAATATTCTACACTGTGCTCCAGCTAGACATCTATTTACTACCATGTACATGTTGTTGTTTGGTCCAATTATATCAGTGACATTGTTTAAAAGGGCCTTTTCAACTCCAGGTTCCTGCAAGGAATCCTGCTGAGATTCCGAATGGCATTGTATTGGAAGGAGGAGTTCCCAATCTGGTGTTCATTAGAAGCAATTAAGAAATGGAATTAAGAAAATCACATTACAGGATTAAAAGAATGAGAAACCACCCACCGAGACAGGGAAAAGAAAAGCTGTCCAGGAAATGGGACTCTCATAGCTAAGGACAATGAGTCCAACAAGACCCTTTAGGTTCTTAAAGTCCGGGAAGCAGCCCAAAGCTACTTATCTTTCACTTGGAATGCAAACTAACCCTCCTGGATTATGGGCTAATTCTCCTCTATCCTGAAACACCTATTATTTTAAGAAGTTAAGACTTTCCAGGCACACTGTCTGCAATGTTTATGCCAACCCAGTATACAAATACTTTTCAGACAGAGAACAAAAACCATGATGTTAAACATTCTTTGTCTTGTTTAAAGGAATAAAAGAAGTCAATCTTCCTTGAAATCGTAATGTAAATTAAGATTTTCTGATGTTACTTTACATCAAAGCTGCAGATGAAAGAAATGGGACTGTTATAATCATAAAACCAGAGTACTCTGCTTAGGAATGATCAAGACATCATTTCTGGGCTGAGAAAGTCCAGATCCAGTCTGTTCATATAGATGGAGGTGCACCTTGTGTTCTATGATTTGACTTTCTTATGAACTAATCACACATGCTAACCCAGTATTTATGAGTAATATAAACTGTCCCAGGGCGCACATTAGCAGCCTCTGGCATTCACAGGTTATGACATAATAAACTATACTACTGAAGTATTTAAAAGCTATATAAAGGTATTTGCAATCCTAAGCCTGCTCCTGCATTTCCAAGATATATGGCGATGCTATATGCACAGTACAGAGCTTTGTATCAGAATTCATTTAGCTAACATCCATTACACTATATTCATCATATCTGCACTTACATTAATCTTATTATGCTGCTTGCTTCAATGCATAATGCAAAAAGACGACATATGTATTCAGCAAACAATTCACTTGTATGTTTCATGCTATCTAAAGCAGACTTCCACTATATGGCTATGTTCACACAATGTCAAAAATAGAGAAAAGGCGGCCGATTTTGCTATTTAAAAAACGTCCGTTATTGCCGCGATTTAACTGACTGCAATGGCAATGCATTGAAGTCAGAGAAAAGACGGACGTCCAATGCACCCAATGTATTGAATAACGGACGTTTTACCTCGGACATCAAAATAATGAACATGATCATTATTTTCGGACGTCTTTTGCAAATAGCGGACGTTTTTTATTAGTTGTTCACACACAGTTTTTCTTTTGTCACCGTTCTTTCTCAGTTTTTACTATTAAATTCAATGGACTTTTCAATAAAACTACACCCAAAGGCCGATTAGTCGGGTCCCTTTGCCGCGCCGGCTAATTAAGCCTCTAAGTGCAGCTGTCAAACCTTACAGCTGCACTTAGAGGCTTCAGACCTCACGTCCCTGGTGTCTAGTCTGACGGATCTCCCCCCTGCGATGCGATCGCGGGGGGGAGATCCGTTCTTCTGCCCGTGCCGGGCCTCAGCGTCGGAATGGCGCTGATCCCGGCTTGGCAATAGATTGCTGTGGCCTGCAGCAGGCCATAGCAATCTATGACCGATCTCATCGATCTTTGCTGTGTATATACACAGCATTGATCTCTATGAGAGATCAGTGCTGTGTATATACAAGTCCCACAGTAAAAAAAAAAGTAAAAATGTTTTTTTATTAATAAAAAATCCCCTCCCCTATTAAAAGTCCAAATCACCCCCCTTTTCCCATTTTATAAATATAAATAAATAAACAAATATGTTTGGTATCGTTGCGTGACTAATCGCCCGAACTATTAATTAATCACATTCCTGATCTCGCACGGTAAACGCCGCAAGCGCAAAAAAATTCCAAATCCAGAAAAAATGTAATAAAAAGTGAACAAAAAGTCGTATATGTGCAATCAAGGTACCAATAGAAAGAACGCATCATGGCGCAAAAAATGACACCTCAAACAGCCCCATAGACCAAAGGATAAAAGTGCTATAAGCCTGGGAATAGAGCGATTTTAAGGAACATATATCTGTTAACAATGGTTTGAATTTTTTACAAGCCATCAGATAATATAAAAGTTATACATGTTACATATCGTTGTAATCGTAACAACTTGAGGAACATGCCTAACCAGTCAGTTTTACCGTAGGGCGAACGGCGTAAATGCAAAACTCCCCGAAATCAAAACAAATTCCTTTTTTTTTTTCAATTTGACAGCGCCAATGATTTTTTCCGGTTTCGCAGCATATTTTATGGAAAAATAATGCCTGTCATTGCAAAGTACATATACGCTCATATACGTCTCTAGGTAAAAAAATGCAAGCGCTATGGCCTTTTAAGCATAAAGTGGAAAAAGCAAAAGTGCAAAAACGAAAATTGGCTTTGACCTTAAGGGGTTAAAGGAGGCAATTTACCAGTCAGAATAAAGCTATACCTAATGCCAGTTGCAGGCAAGTACTGAAACTTAGTGATGTTGCACAACCGAAAGGATACCTGTCATTATACGCCTGTCTATCCTGATCCACGGGCAGTTACCATGGCTATATCCATTCTGGGGGAGTTACGTGCACAAGCTGTACTCTGATTCAATAGGGCTCAAACACAGAACTCATATGGCATGGGTATATGCATGATAACCTGATTTTCTGGTGGTAGCAGTGACTGCAAGCCCTTCAGGAAGGAGCTGCATAATGACAGGCACCCTTAAAGCTGTGGATCTTTTTCAGGTTTTATAAAAAGTCAATTTTTAACCATATGTTGATCTCTATTGTGTAACTCCAAGTTTATGCAACATTTGGTAAAGAACACTGCTATGCAACCTTAGGGTTGCAACATTAAAGTAAACCCCTACTCCTGTTTGTGTGTGTATCAAGGGCAGAGGTATTTATTTTGCTGTCATGTGTTTTTTGGGGTGTGATTTATTCCTGGACTGAGTTTGTTGGGGTATGGCTTGGAATGGAGTGGGATTTGCATATTTTATAATGTTCAGAACAAGGGAATGTGTTATCCACAGCAATGACATCAGACACCATTTGCCAGTGAAGGTTTAGTATTTATAAAGCATGGATAACCCAGAGTAGATCCCAAATTGTTTTAGATGCCAAACGTTAGACCTCAGACCAGTCCTTAAAATTTAGACCTCACACTAAACTACATAATTCTTCCCCCAGACCAGACCCTATACCCATTATGTAGAACCAGCATCAGATTAGATTCTGTAATTCTTTTTTAAGATTTTATTTTCCTCAGGTTTAGTATGTAAATTTTTTATCTATGCTATGAAAAGCTCCTGGTCTATATGCCAACTGTATCCACATGACTCCAGTGATCTCATTAAAAAAAAATGTACAAAGCATATAGATACACACACAGATCCCCTTCCAGTTGTTTGATAACTTTTCAACTTTTCCTTTTTATGAATGATTTCAGTTTTAGATCATGTCAGCAGATCGGGAAATTACATCTCTCAGCATGCATTGCACCTTGTAGTATCAGCCCACCACTGGCTAGATCTGCCTCTGCTGCTCGCTCATCCTTGTTTATCTTTCTATCTATCCATTCATCTTCATAGATAGATTAAAGAAAGAGATAGAAATGAAACAACAGTTTCTCCTTTCCCCTGTACTGCTCAGGAGAGGCTGTTATCCCCCTGGCCCGTTGACAGATGTGATGTCAGTAGTGGACAGGGTTACAGATGAGGATTCACAGATTGCCTGGTAACAGATGAGACAGAGATCACGTGACCTCTGTCTCAAAAGGGAGGGGAGGACAGAGAAGTGGTGACAGAGTGGACCAGGAAGTGAGGATTATCAGCAGGGTGCAAGTCAGGATGTGCTGCAGACAAACGGCTCAATTCATGTAATAGAAGCCTATCACAAGCAAGCTTAGTTTAAGGGTTAAATCTTTCTTCCCCCTTCTTTACCTTTAAACTAAGGCCAAACGAGTATGTCTGTGACATTTGTTGTGTAGATATACATTTCTTATATAGTATGCAGTACATAATTGACTTTTATATTCCATCACACCAGTCTGTTGTTGATATACCTCAAGCATCTCTTTGCTTCTGCTGCTACCTCTTTGACTCCAGGCACCACCTAACATGGTGCCCTGACATTGGCCATCATATGTTGTGTTCATATGGAGCCAGGAGTAGGGGGAAAACATTGACATTTATAAGATCTTACATCTCCTTCATCTAAACAATGCTTCACTGTAGCCTATTGAAACAACAGATCAGGATTGCATGTCATTTTCAACTATTTTGACAGTTTTCATGTTCTTGTTTACAAAGTTTCTATTTGCCTTTTTATCATATACAGAAAGGCAAGGATATCTTAGTCTTGTATGTCAAATGGATGAGTTATTACTGATGAATGAGATGATTTGTGCTTCATCAATAACACCATAGATAATTTCAGAGAGAATTTTAATGATAATCAGTGAATCTAGTGAATGCATGAAGATCTCTACTTGTTCTGGATGTTAAAAAAAAGGACAAACTATTTATTTTGCACTTAAGCAATATTTTTTTCCAAATGAAGCGAGACTATTCAAAATCTCCGCTTACACATCTAGAAGCTTCCCATTACTAATGAGGAATTTTGTAAAACTGAAAACCATTTAAAAATGGTTTGTGTTGAATAGTTTCCTTGTGTTCTTATGTTTATTTTGTTGTCATGTCAACACTTACAGCAAACAATTCTGAAATACTATTGCAGTATATGATAGATCTTTGTATACCCTCTGTGTTTTTAAAGAGTATAAAGATAATGTAGCAAGTTCTTTGGGTCAGCAGTTATTAACACGCTCCTGGGGTTTTGTTGTTATAACTTCCAGCGTGCAGCAAAAATTATGTAAGCTATATTTCACAATTACAGCAATGCAGATTATATAGTTTTAGGCTATGTTCACACTATGTAACAACAACGTCCGTATTTCATAACACGGCTGTTGTGGTGCAAACAACAGCCATTGCTTTAAAATATGGCGATTGTTTTTACATAATGTGACCATAGCATTATTATGTTTTACTTTAAAAAAAAAAATGCTTTAAAGCACTGGGCCATGACCACCATCAACAACAATGGCCACCGGACAGCACCACACTAGTGTAAATAGATCAATAAGCTCACCTTATGTGCCCAGCCAGCAGACTGGGGGGGGTAGGTACTAACCCTCATGCAGTCTCCTGCCAATTAAAAACACCTGAATGTAGGAAAAATGCTAAGGCAAAAGAAGAAGAAAGAAAAAAAAAATTATACAAATGTTCTATAATTCTATATTCTAAATTCTATAAAGCGATTTTTTTTTTTTCATATCTTCCTATAAGCTATGTGCCAATGTCTGCAGCTCTCATCATGATACAGAGCTGACAGAATCCCAGATCTGAGAGCTTGAACCCTAAAACTACTTAAAAACAAAGTTATCTAATGTGTATGACTACTTTTTTCCAAGTTTTATTACTGCAGGAAGCACTTAAAATTTTCTTTTCACCCATATACTATACACATAATCACAGCACAGCTGCATCCATGCATTTCATTGCTGTAACTAGTTCATATGACCACAAGTCTGAGTCACAGAAAATCATGCCCCTCTCTCTGAAAAACAAGAGGAGTCATGGGAAATGTAGGCAGCATTTATGTGGTCCAATGGTGACCAATGTGGCTAAAAAAAAAACCAACTAAAACTGGTAAGCACAAGGCATACGTAATAACCTTTGCATTATTTTCTAATAAAAGTTTATGCTGGGCTGTCAAAAGAAAACAAAATACTGGAGTATTTCTTTAAGTAGCGAAGTTGCCTACCTCCCTGCCATCCACATCCATGTTCACTAGTGTAGCCTATTTTATAAAACACAATGAACACCTCTGTAATCAGTATTCTATGAGCTAGATAGAAACCAATCATTTCTAGACTTTGCAGCCAGAAAATTAGCATGTTTTAATTAATTCCTCCATTTTGCTTGCACATTCCTAATAATGTTCCTGTAACATTACTAAGGTTTTTGTCTTGTAAAACTTTCCACAAAAGTTGAAAGAAAGTTTAAATGTCTAACAATATCTGGAATAGGCTATTTTACAATGTCTTTAATAGTCTGCAAATTGAGCTGTAAAACTATGGAACAAAAAATAATAAAAGTTAAAGGAAACATAATGTTGAGTTGTTAAGTGTAGTAGTGTTTCTCATCATTCCATCCTGAGTCCTGCCTTATGTGTCCAGTTTATATTGAGCCCAGCACAATTCAGTGCAGCTGCCTCCTGGCTTCCTTTTCTAGATATAGGTGTTCTGGTGCAGGTGTTCCTCTCTTTGCACCAGGCATATGGATGTTTATCTCTATAAGGCCCCATTCCCACTGAGCAAAACTAGCGGAATTGTCCACCGCGGAATGCCGTTAGCCTCCTGCTCATAATGGGAGTCTATGGGAGGTGCGCGCTTATGCTCTATCCGCGCTGAAGAATGAACATGTTCATTTTTCAGCGCGGGAAGAGCAGGAGCGCGCGCCTCCCATAGACTCCCATTATAAGCGGGAGGCTAACGGCATTCCGCTAGTTTTGCTCAGTGGGAACGGGGCCTAAGGATGAATGTTCCATGTTGCTTCCTTTTTACTATTCATGTGAGACCCAACCTGCAGCTTGATCAGACCATGGCCCACTTCGGCAACATATTGGGCAAAGGCGGTCGTCACTTTATATCAATAACCACTGACACAATAATTCCGATATTTATTAGTGGCCATCTATATAATGAGATGGTCGCCTTTGCCCAATGTGTTCCTGAAGTGGTAACATATTGAAGTGGACCATATTTTTGTCAACTTTTCTAGCCTCAGATGTCACCCAGACTCTTTGCTCTGAAGATCCTAAAGGGGTATTCTTATTTCAGCTTATTATTCCCTATCCATAGCATCTGGGATAACAAGAAGTTTGATAGGGGAGGAGGCAGGTCATCTCCTACCAAGGCTACTCATTGTATTTCATGGCGTATTCAGTTGAAAACATGGAATAATTACCAGAAAAACAATTATTACCCACAGTCCCCATCTTCTGCTATCTCCTCTCTGCCTTACATTTTTAGATTTGTGTTAATTCTTATGTAAGTTGGTGGGGTGTTATCAAGAGCAGAATCATAACATATGGGGCATATTGCAATATGAAGTGTATATATATATATATATATATATATATATATATATTATTCTTTTTTTATTTTTTAAACTTAACATTATGATTTTCCTGACATTTATCTGTCATCATGAATATTCATTACCGATTCTGCCCCGTGCGGCAGTTCTAGAATACACAATTTAACAGCTTCTGCTGCATGCTACATTCTGGCTTGGGACCCTTCTCTAACAGCCAGTCTATTGTGGCATAATTGAGCCCATCGACTCCTCTGGATGCCATGAAATGCTTATCTGTAGTTTTGCTTGAGGGTAATTCTAGGTAGCCATTGGTTTGCAGTAGGAACCCATGGTCAGCTCCTCGGGGGAATAAACAGACAAAGAACAACATTGCCCAGTTCCATTTTCTTCTTTTGTATCAGCCCAGCTTTATGCACAGGAGGTGGGCCCGCTACCCCTAGTGTATTTATATTTGATATCCCCTCCCCTTGGTGTCACACCATGCTTAAAGGGGAACTCCAGGTAGAGGTTAAAAAAATAAAACTTCTGCAGAAGCATAACGCATTACTTACCTGTCTACCCCAGTTTTGACACTACCAAAAATCCATTTGTTTGAGTTTTTTTTTCTGTTCTTCCTGGTTTGGCATTTCCAGAATGCAATGCTTTCCCTCATGTGATCATCACAGCCCCCACCCATTATAATCAGTAAAATTAGTGCAGCAGCTGCTTCTGGGCGGTTAGAGATGGTGGATCACTCAGGGGATTGGGTTATCCAGCCAAGCCTCCTGTGACATTACGCCCTGCCCCCTGTCTGCATCATCAGCAAACACACACAATGTGAGACAGAGGCATGTAAGATTTGTCTCCTAGGGGGGGTAGCAGCAGGAGCAGGGGACAATGTGAATTGACACAGGGGCCATTTTTTTCACTTGTTAGATTTCTATCAGCTACCAGTGTGGCAGAACTGTACAGATACAGTAATACATTGTATAGATACATCTATGTAACTTTAAATGTACTTTTAATAGAAAACAAGTTTTTCTTATCCGGAGTTCCCCTTTAATTCTAATGAAGGCGCATTACAGAGGGGAGGGGAAATCATGTCAGGCCCGCCACCAGTGCATAGAGCCGCACTGGTGCACAAGAAAATTGTGTCAAGCGCAGGAACAGGGCGGCGTTTTGATCCCCGAGCCAGTACCGACGAGGTAATGTAAAAAAAAAATACTGTACCTGATGGTACATTTGCTTTAAAACCATTTTGCGTACTAGAACCCATCTGTATACAAATACATAGTCTGTCATTAAAGCTGGACATACACATCAAATTTTGGTGGGATTGATTGACCATCAAATGTGTATAGGAGCCTCCCTTCTTCAATGGCAGATCCGAAGGCAGACATAAGTTAGTCATGGGGAAGTCCTATTGTTCTAAAAAAAAAAAAAGGGGGATTAGCTACAGCTTTCTTCCCTCCCCCGATTCCAAATACATGCACACTCGGCCCAGCTGAATGTGTGTGTTTCGGGGGCATAGTTTTCAGCCAAACTAATTTTCTGCCAAAAGCTATCTAAAATGAATGGCCAGCTCCAGACGTAGGTTCAATTCACATGTAGCAGATATTTCTCGTTCATTTAGAGTTTGTCGATATCCATGTGCTTGTGACTAGAGATGAGCGAGCATGCTCATCCAAGCTTGATACTCGATGGTGCTCGTTACTCTGACAAGCATCTCACGATACTCGAAACAATGGTGTTGTCCTCTTCATGCATGTTTGGCTGCTTTTTTTCAGCCAATCATCATGGGAGCTCGTAGCATCACGTGAAAACCCTACATGTCGATAGCAGCGATTGGCTGGCCAGATCAGATGACCTGGGCATATAAGAATCAGGTCCCGCGGTGTTGGCGTCAGACACAGGTTGGAAGAGCATAGGAAGAGAGCTGCTGTCTGTCAGGGAGAGTGTTAGGCAGGGAATTAGTGTGCGGTTAGGCAGGAATCCGACACAAAGAACCCAACAGTCCTTCTAAGGGCTTAACATTTTTAAAACATATATATTTTTTTGCTACTCTTGGATGTTGGCTTGGACTTGTAGTGCTGCTCTCAGTAGCCAATTTGTCCTGTTGCTGACATTCTCTTGGCTTGCTGGAAATTGTAGTTCAGCTATACCTATCCTCACTGTGCTGCGTCCTGTGCACGTGTTACCCCAGAGCCGTCCATGCATGCTGTCCCTGCTGTGTCCTGTCCATTTCCATGTTGTTTCCGTCATTTTCTGAGGTTTTCAGGTTTTAGGCAACCTTTCCTGCGCAGAGCTTTGGTCCCCTGCAAAAATGCTTGAGTTTCCCATTGACTTCAGTGGGGTTCCTTACTCGAAAAGAGCACCAGAGCATCAGGAAATATTTGTCTCGAGTATCGAGCACCCGAGCATTTTAGGACTCGCTCATCTCTACTTGTGAGCAAAAACAATTCTATTTAGAGGACAGAAACTTCTGCAATAAATCTTCTGCGTGTAAAAATACCTTAACCCTTTCTAAGCTCTCACCAGCTGTTAGCCCGTATAAATTCCACTAACATTTGAAAATTTATCTGATTTATCTGAGACCTTATCAGATTAAAACTGCAGATACATCATAACTACATCTGTTTTTTTTTTCCCTTTCAAATTTGTATTGGTAAAATTATATTTTATAAAAGGTCACTGTCTCTTTAAGAAACTCCCCTAGAAATGAGTGCAAATTGCAAGTTTCCATCCATATATATCGCTCAAGGTATCTGTTTACTACTTAGGTGCCAAGACATGATTAATTGTGACTATATTATTCTAACCCTTACACTGCTAAGTTCACTGGCGGCAGCGGAGATAATAACACAGCTGACAGCTATGTCATAGTGATCAGAAATATGCCAGCCATCCTAGTTTGCATTGTTTAGTATTAGATCTTTTACTATTCATTGTGGATTGTGAACATAGTTAGAGAGCGCTCGGCATCTGCTGAAGCTGTTTTCTAATTTATAAGCCATTGATTTGTTTCTGTGTGCATGTGTTTTATTTGCTTTTCTTACTTTAAAGCAACTATAATTCCAGCTCACGTGGTGCTTAGACATGAAATGGCATAAAGAGTGCGGGATTTACATCTTTCCGTGTGTTTTTATGAACTGATATAATCCCTCCGGGTGGAAAGAGGTTGTTAGCCTCACTAAACTAAGTGAATTAATACGTTGTCCACATAACATTGGTCAATATCTTTGTGATAATGTATAATGAATAATAACTACGGCATAATAAGAAAAAATAATCGACTTACAACATTTACCCTGAAGTAATACTCATATCAGTGAAGATTTGGAACTGAAGTGGAAAAAATGTTGCACTGTCCTGAAGGGCATTGTGGCCTGGATCATCTTCACAGCCCCTGAAGGGTGATTCCAATAGATTTTTCTAATTTCTAAAGGAAATTACTCATTTTTACGACACGCTGACTTAGTTTAAATTTTCTCAGGCTGGAATGGCCCTTTATGGCTGTTTCACACATAACGTATCTGCAGCGGATTTCAGGCTGCGACTTTGTCACTTCAATGAGATTACATACTCGCAGCGGAATTTTCATCCCACTGCAAGTATGTAAAAGGCAGCCCCCTTAACCCCCGCAGTCGGTACATCTTACTACAGTCTGCTGCACATACATTACCGGTCCGCACTCCGGCTTTCTTCCAGGATTCCTGGTGTCTGGACGTCCCACTCAGCCAATCAGTGGCTCTGGCAGGACAGCACACTGATTGGCTGAGCAGGACGTCCAGATGCTGGGAAACCTCATAGCAAGCGGGAGCATGGACCGGTAATGTATGTACCGGGCTGCGGGGGTTGAGGGGGCTGCCTTTTACATACTCAGCGGGATGACAATTCCCCTGCGAGTATGGAATCTCATTGAAGTGACAGGAGAAGTATCCGCAGTGGATGTCGCTGCAAACTCACACCATGAAATCCGCTGTGGATACATTATCTGTGACCACCCTAAAGAGAGTTTTTTTCCAGTACAGTTTTAATGAACATTTAATTAGCATTATTTTGCTGCGAATTGTGCAATGGCAGTAAAATAGCATTATTTTTGCTGCAAATAAATATAACACTTGTGCAATTTGTGGCAAAATAGTGCTGGTTAATGCTAAATAAACAGTATGTGTAAATACAGCCTAAGGCTATGTTCACACAACATATTTTTTCGTATTTCTACGGCCGTTGTTGCCGATTGCAACAATGGCCATAGTTAATACAAAAAAATATGTTGGCTTGCTGTCTATGGGGTCCCGGACGGAGCGTATACACATAGTATGCGTTCTGGCCGGGACCCCCTAGCGGCGCCGCAAACAACTGACATGTCAGTTTTTTGCGGCCGGTATTCATTGAATAGCGGCCGTAGAAAACTCTGTCAGTGCATACTAGGAAGCAAGGGGCTGCGGCGGCAAGCTTCAGAGTGTGCTGTGCTGAGTTCTGATGCGAAAGCGCTGATGCCGGTACTGCAGTACTGGCCGGGATGATCTTTTCAGACACCGGCCGCTCCGTGACCCGACTGGGTGACGAAACGGCCGGTCTCTCACGCCATGTGAAATAGGCCTAATTTATTAACCAGATCAGCCTCTTAGTGAAAGTTGCTGAGCAGCAGTACCATGTGCAGCCACAGTGGGGGGTTCTGGATTCAGGCCAGGGACATAGACATAGGGCAGGGGTAGGGAATAGAGATGAACGAACCGGGTTCGGGGTCGAGTCGATCCGAACCCGAACGTTCGGTATTTGATTAGCTGGGGCTGCTGAACTTGGATAAAGCTCTAAGGTTGTCTGGAAAACATGGATACAGCCAATGACTATATCCATGATTTCCACATAGCCTTAGGGCTTTATCCAAGTTCAGCAGCCACCGCTAATCAAATGCCGAAAGTTCGGGTTCGGATCGACTCGAGCATGCTCTAGGTTCGCTCATCTCTAGTAGGGAACATTGGCTCTCCAGCTGCTGCAAAACTACAACTCCCATCATGCCTGGACATTCAAAGCTTTAGCTTATTATGTTTATTATTTTGATGGTTGTAATCAATTACAGCTGTTGTTCTGTACTGTGTGTGCACTGATGGCCAGTTTCCTATTGACTTCCTCAAAATTACATCTTTATTTTGTTAATATTTTACTGTGTAAGAACATAGACAAAAAGTAAATTCTGCTCTGGGAGACAATTTGAGTTTTACAATATATTAAACTAAGCTTTAAAATCATACTTTGTACCGGTTGCCATTATTACAAACCGTGTTGTTCCATTTGACTTACATTACAATGAAATGACTTAAGATTTATTACTTTTGGTGGCTTCAGTTCCATTTCCATTCAGAGATAGATGACTTCCTACATGTTTGAGCAGCACCTGGTGTTTCTGGAAGGACCTCCTATCCAGGATCTCATCTGACCCTTTGAGAGTTCAAGCTTTTTGGAGACCTTTTGTGCCTCCTCTAGCTCTTTAAAGGTTATTCTGAGGACTTTAAGCAGCTGTCTCTGTATTCCTGAAGATGGATGACTGCTAAATAATTTACCATGTGTGCTTCTCTGTCTTTGACTTGGTCTTTGCTGGATTGGCTGCTCCTCAGCCCTGAGTGGCAAGTCCGAAAGTCAATGAAGTGTTCCAGCTATGTGAAATGTGATGCCATGCAGAATCACAGACAAATACAAAGGTGATGGCTGTGTCACTGCGGCTGCTCTGGGTGGCGGGTCCAAAGCATGACTCTGGGGAAATTGATTTATTAAGGGTCACTTATTGCATCCAAATAAATAAACAATATCTGGTGATCAGGAGGTGTCAGGATTTTTGTGTGTGTTGTTTCCCCGGTCAGTGAGTCAAAGGCCTTTGTTAGAAATCCAGAAGCATGTGTTCAGTATATCACGTGATATTTTCTCTCTACTGAGTTTATCCAAACTAGAAGACCAGTCAAAGCTGAGAAAAACATTCTGCGTCTTATATGAGCATATTCTCTGTGTGCATTCAAGTTAAATACCAAGCAGTCATATCTTGGCCTTTGAGATGTTGGGTGATATTTACCTACTCCAGACTTATGAAGGTAAAAGTGGAGCCGAAGATGTTTATTTATTTGTGTTGGAAGGTTAATGGGATGTTTTGTGTATCAAAATAGAGTAGCTAGATATGACTCCAGTCACTCAGCAGCTTTTATTATAGACAAGCATTGCCTTGTGGTGTGCATTGTTTTTATAGATGATTCACTGGGGGGTATGTATCACAAATGCTCATAACGCCGAAGCTTAGAGAAAACTTTTCTACCAATATTAAAAATGTTTTTAAAAAAAACTGAACACAAAATTCACTAAATATGGATGCAACACATGTGGTTGTATGATGTCCTGCACATACATATCACTGAGTTGTTAGTGTCCCTCCTGCAGTATAGGATGACTCCCCAGATCTACAGTAAAGACAGGATTTTAATAAGGCCTCCATACTTAAACCTAACCATGTCAGATCCCAAATAGAATCTTGATTTGTCCTTAACGCTATATGGTTCCATAGCAAATAGGGTATCCTGTTCACTACCCCTCTGCAAGGGGAGGCAATGTGGTTGGCTGTCGATGGCAGGGCATATATTAGGTGCCATGACACCATATTTCCTGCAGTTAAGTGTGTAGAAATGGACTGGACAGAGACAGGACTGTGTAATGAAGGTGCCGTCTGTGTCTGGATGGTGGGCTATGAGCTGATTGTGCTTGTCAGTGGATCAAATGATCCTCTCTACTTATGATCTGTCTGGATCCTGTTCACATTGTGTGCATGCCCTCAGGTAATCACTGCTCTCAACACCTCCTAACAACCTGGCAAGAATAGCATGTGATGCCTTCCTCTCATAGTCTGTCAGCTGGGCAAAATGTATTCCAGTGTGTTATAGAAACATGTCAGGCAGTCAACAATCTGTCACTAAGAGGTACACTACCCCATAGTAGCCTCTGAGAGACTTTTTATAGGGCAGCGGGGAAAGCACTTTTATGGCCTGTTGTGGCGGGATCCAGTGTCTCATCAGATTACTCCTCTAACTACATTCCATGTTCTGCAGCAAGTCTGACATTTGTTTCTGGATACATTTTGTCACTGAGTGCATATAGAGAGAAACTTGGTATCATGTTATGATATGCAGTATTATAGGGGAACCTTGATGGTGCTATTTAGATATTTAATGGCGTTATTTGTTTATGTATGTAGCATTATAAGTGTTGAGCAGGTTGAACCCTACTTTGCTTGTTAGGCAGAGAGAGACCCATATTTCAGATAAGAATTTTTTTTTTTTTAATTTCCAGAAGCTAAAAACCCAAAGCCCTACTCAGTCGTATCCAGACCAAATGTTTGGATAATATATACTGGTAAACATCATACCCTGCCAAAGCAGGAGATATCGTTATGCCAGCCTATGACTGTACCTATTTTTTTCCAGGACTCCCTAGAGTAGCATTCAAGTTCTCCAGCCGCCAGGAACGATTGGGTTCAGAGAACACTGAGAGTTTGACAAGTCCACTCAACACTAGCTGTGCTCTGTTGTGCTTGTGTATGAGGAGTAGCACTTGCCTTTATATAACCTACATATGGCATTTTTCACCAGATTTCTCCCCTGCAGGCTCTATCTGTAATTTTCAGTTGTCTCTGAGCTAGAGGGTGGAGGTTAGCTGCTATGATATCTCCATACACACTAAGAAACAGCAGCAGGGAGGACGTTATAAAGCTACTTAGCAGTGTAACATGTAAATCTAGCACTGGGGTGAGAGCTAATACTGAAAGTAAAGTTTTGTGTAGCCTCTTTGCAGACTCTGAAACTTCTGGCCCCTCCCCCTACCTTCTGAGTAGACTTGCATGGGCAGCATTTAACCTGAACCCCCCCCCCCCTTTCCCAGTGAGTTGATAGTCTACCCTTTAAACACAAGGCACATTTAAGCAGTATCTCACACTGAATGAAAGTTTGGGGGGCGAAAGCCCTCCCATCGCAATTAGCGCTTTTTTTTTAATCCAATGACCATGCAGGGAGGCCGTGAGGGACCCTGGGAGTATGCACACAGCACGAAAACGGCGTCTACCCTCATTGGATAGCTGAACCATATGATCTTGAATCTTAAATACTTGGCTCCCGCCTCTCGACCGCAGATGAGCTTTCAACCTAGGCAGGGAGAGATCTTAGAGCAGGGAGAGAGAATTTTTAGTAGCGTTTTGGTTAGGCAGGCTTACTGCAGAACCCAAAAGTCCTTTTCAGGGCTAAGATCAAGCGAAAAAGTCATCTCTGAATCCAAAGCACTTCTCAGTGCTACGAAATAGATGATATAACAGCAGCAGGTATAGTCATTCCAATACTCTGTGGGAGGCATTTATTAAGTCCGGCGTTTTTTACGCCGGACGTAAAAATGCCCCCGCAGCTCCGGCGCTACGGAGATTTATGTAGAGGCGGACTGCCTCTACATAAATCCCGTGCGCGCCGTTGCGCACCGCCGAAAACCTACGCCAGCTGAGGACTGGAGTAGGTTTTCGGCGTACATTTTGGCGGAACGGATGATAAATGGCGCGGACTCTGAGTCCGCGCCCTCCGTTCCGCCCACTCTCCGCCCCTTTTCCGCCCCCTGGCGTACTCGGCGGAAAGTGCCGATTTGCGAATATTTTATTCGCAAATCCGCCATTTTTGCTTAAAAAAAGACGCAAATCGGCACTTTCCGCCGAAAATCATCCATTCGCCGGATGATACATGTGGCCCTGTGTGTACAAGTGACTTATAGTGTCCTTGTTTAACACCACTAAGGGCACGTTATACATATTGTTCCAGTAGCCCACTAAAGGCTCCTGATATATACTGTTTCAGTAGCCCAGCAAAAGGCACGTGATACATATTTTTCCAGTAGCCTAGAAAAAGGCACGTCATACATACTGTTCCAGTAATGTACATACAGCATTACGCGTGATACACGCGAATAACCTGACGCTCTGCGGACGCACATTGGAATCATGTATGTAACACTGCGCAAGAAATACGAACGAAATGTGCGAACATTGCCATAAATGTTCGTAAAGCGTTCGCAAATATTTTTCCTTCGCAACTGCAGAGAGTGGCATTATACTGCGATTTTGGGGTGTTGGGTGCACCCAGGCATGCTCTCCCTAATATCCCAGTGTCATTTCTGAGGTGTTTGCATCGTTTAAGGAGGTTTTATGAGGGACTTGGTGACCTCCAAGTGTTTGAATTTTGATTTCCAAGTGCCACAAATTTTTTTCCCATAGACTATAATGGGATCGAATACTCGAAAGTCAAATATTTCACTACTCGCTCATCTCTAGTAATTACATGTGACAGAGACAGGTAGTAAAAGCAGAGTATAAATGAATTCTCTGAACAATGCTGGTCTTTTATAAGAGATAGAATACCCACTTACACATTTAAAGATACTACTCCATTGACAAAGTGCAGGTTTCTCATCCACAATGGGGAATGTAGCATTAGGCCATCTCACGTAGTGCTATATTATTAATGTTCTTATATGTAAACTAGGTAGGCATAAAGCAACATGACATTGAGATGGTAAAGTAGGAAGCTAAAGCTTTGGCTACAAGTAAAGATGCCAAGTTTCTCCCATGGGAAATAAAGAAATTGCACAAAATTCAATGTACTTGACTTTCATGTTATTTCATTTGGAACTACTTCAAGAAAAAATAAACATGGCCCCTACTGTTTGTGCACGGCTGCAGTGTCCCATAATTCACAGGGGTGCTGTCGCCTCTGCTGTTAGTATAAGTAATAATCATGCGTTTGGCATTTTACAGCAGTACATGTCTCCTTATTTTCGATCTACTGATATTTTTGCTTCATGGACCATTGACAACATAAAGACAATAGAGAATAACTATGGTGTTACACACTAGTTGTATTTCCAGATGAAAATGTATTCTTCCATTAACATGCTTGTCTAGGTCAGTCATAAAAAAAGAATTCTTTTGGGCAGAGGGAGGAGCACAGCTGAAGTTAGGTTTTTATCTGGTAAGTAATACCGACAATTGTTTAATGCTGACTAGAGATGAGAGAATTTACAGCGACAACAAAGCCAGATAGCTTCGCTATCTCTGAAATCCGCTCATCAGCCTGCTACTTTTTAATACACTGCTGCTCCGTGCCACTCCTTTCCAGATTTTGGGAAAATTTTCCCAGGCCTGGATCCAACTTTTTCAGGCACCTGGGGAGAAGCGGCATGGATAGGGCACTAAGTTGAAAGGCAGCAGACTGATGAGCAGATTTTCGAGATAGCGAAGTGCTTTACTTCGTTATTGCTGTATATTCGCTCGTCACTAATCCTGACATATGTATATGAATTTGTAGTTCACTAGCCAGTCAATGGCTATTTGAAATCAATCTTTCCTTCCAATCTCAAGTGTCATAGAGGCTGTACTGGGATGCGGTATGAATGCTTCTTCCCTCCCTAGCATGATACACAGTTTGACTTCCAGCACTGTATATGTATCATGGGGGGGGGGGGGGGGGGGGGGGGCGGTGGATGGACACATGAGCTTGGAAGGAAAATGTGATCATTCAGTTACTATAGATTTACCAACCACATCTGCTGGAAGAAGTATCTACTTGTAAGGGTGGCCAGGCATCCTGACCACAGTCCTCTTACCACCACTACCTTCTTCTCCCATCTGAAGTGGGCGGTGGCTCAACACTCCATCGTGACCTGGATACTTCAGGCCTTCGGGCCTAGTCGCATGGAGTAGTATGTGTCCTTTCTCTTAATGCAGTAAAGAATAGATCTGGCCACTAGAGGGGGTGGGAGCACACCCTCCCTGCATTTAAAGGTTTAGTGCCTTAATTATTCCCAATTGTGGCTAACTGTGCTCACTGGTGTGTCATTAAAACACGTTTTTCAACTTTATCCTTGGACGTGCTGTCTCCTACTTCATTGCTGGACTTTCTACCACCCTGGGCCAGGGTGGAGAGACGGGCACCCATTTCAACCATATTAGATTTGTGCTGCTGTAAGAATTTTTTCCTTTAAAGTATATAAGGAGGCTTTCTGCACATGTGCCCTGCCTAAGCATTGGTGTCCTATGGTCTTGCTAAAGTCTCTCTGCTATTGTGCTGAACAACCTTTCCTGAGCTTTTGTGCCTGTTATTTATCTGCCCAGTGAACCTGAATTTCCATTCTGGTTCCTGTGTTCCCACTGTGGTGTTCCTGTGTTCTTGTGTTCCTGCTGTCTTGCCCTGCACTACCAGTTGGTTCCCATACTGCTGTGTGTAACTGAGTGTGAACCTGACCCATGTTTGTACCTGCATAACCTGCATTGTGTGAGCTGCACTGCACCATCAGGAGTATATTGTAAAGAAAAGAGGATATGCTTAAGCCCCTATTACACAGGGCAATGGAGAGGAGCAAAGGAGCACTTGCTTGCTGCTCGTTCCCCGCTCGCTGCCAGCGCTATTACACACGTCGGCAGCGAGCAGGTAAGAGCCAGGGGGGCTGCCCGGGTGATCACTAGATAGTCCAAGCAGCCCATAGAAGATAGCAGTGGTCTGCTGCTGCAGCTCCTATTCCACGGACCGAGGGCAGCAGATCATTGCTATCTTAGTCGTTTGTATTTCAACATGATGAAAGACAACGACAATGATCAGCCGACGTCTACTGATCGTTGTCTTCTATTACACAAGATGATTATCGACCGAATACGGACAATAATAATTTAGTGTAATAGGGCCTTTAAACAATGCCTTAGGGATAGACGGTCACATGGCACAGTGGGTTCACGTACGCTGATCTTGACACTACTACTCTTTTCCCTATGATCTCTCCCCATCTAATCTCAGATTTTTCCCCCTTGTTCTTGTGTTCAGTTTCTTGTTAAAAACTTACTCTTGAACCTTATTTAGCCCTTTAACACATGTAAAGGTTTTGATCATGTCCCCCCTTTCTCTTCTTTCCTCCATATTTTTTTTTAAATTTAAATCCTTACAGGTGTTTTCCAGCAAAGGAATTTATTTTTTGTATAATGCTACTAGGTTGGAAAACATAATAAATGTCTTATACTTACCTGTCTGCCCTCCCCTGGTGTTCTGCTGCAGTGTCGCTGGTGTGCCTGCTGAGTGCAGCTGCTGCCTCTTCGGAGACTAAGTCTTCTTGGGAGTGAAAGATATGGGACAGTGCTGTGGCTAGTGATTGGCTGAGCGGGCTGTCACTCCCGAGACAAGTTTATCTCGGAAGTGGCAGCGGCTTCAGTCAGCAGGGACTCCGGTGATGTTGCAACAGGACATCAGTTAACCCTTAGAAGACCCGGACAATTTAAATTTTTGCATTTTCGTTTTTTCCTCCTTGTGTTTAAAAGGCCATAGCACTTGCATTTTTTCACCTAGAAACCCACATGAGCCCTTATTTTTTGCGCCACTAATTGTACTTTGCAATGACAGGCAATTTTTTTTTGCAATGACAGGCATAAAGTACACTGCAAAACCAGAAAAAAATTCAAAGTGTGGTGAAATTGAAAAAAAAAAACACGCATTTCTTTTATTTGGGGGGTTTGTGTTTTTACGCCGTTCACCCCGGGGTAAAACTGACTTGTTATATATGTTCCTCAAGTCGTTACGATTAAAACGATATCTAACATGTATAACTTTTATTGTATCTGATGGCCTGTAAAAAATTCAAACCATTGTTAACAAATATATGTCTCTTAAAATCGCTCTATTCCCAGGCTTATATCGCTTTTATCCTTTGGTCTATGGGGCTGTGTCAGGTGTCATTTTTTGCGCCATGATGTTTACTTTCTATCGGTACCTTAATTGTGCATATGCGACTTTTTGATAGCTTTTTATTACAATTTTTCTGGATTTGATGCGACCAAAAATGTGCAATTTTGCACTTTGGGATTTTTTTGCGCTTACACCGTTTACTGTGCGAGATCAGTAATGTAATTATTTAATAGTTCGGGCAATTACGCACGTGGCGATAGCAAACATGTTTATTTATTTATTTGTTTATTTTTATTTATAACATGGGAAAAGGGGGGTGATTCTGACTTTTATTAGGGGAGGGGGCTTTTTACTTATAACATCACTTTTATTTTTACTTTTAGGGTATATTCACACGGGCGGGCTCGCAGCGAGATTCTCGCTGCGAGCCCGGCAGGTCCTGGCAGTTCCCATACACTACATACTTGCTGCGGTCTAAACGACCGCAGCGAGTATGTAATTATACCGCCCTTAACCCCTTCTGCTCCCCCGCTGTGTATATACTTTACCTGTCCTCGCTGCACGGGTCCGGCGTCCTGCTCTCCTGTCCGGCCAATCAGTGTGTTGCCCAGCCGCAGCCACTGATTGGCCGGGCGGGAGAGCAGGACGCCGGACCCGTGCAGCGAGGACAGGTAAAGTATATACACAGCGGGGGAGCAGAAGGGGTTAAGGGCGGTATAATTACATACTCGCTGCGGTCGTTTAGACCGCAGCAAGTATGTAGTGTATGGGAACTGCCAGGACCTGCCGGGCTCGCAGCGAGAATCTCGCTGCGAGCCCGCCCGTGTGAATATACCCTTACACATATACTAGAAGCCCCCTTGGGGGACTTCTAGTATATGCACTCAGATCTCTCATTGAGATCTTTGCTGTATAGTTATACAGCAAAGATCAATAAGATCGGCACTTGTTTGCTTTCGGCTGCTGCAGCCGAAAACAAACGAGTGCGGAGCCGGGGACAGCGCCATCTTGGAGCGGTCCCCGGCCGGCATCAGGTACAGAGATCGCTCCCCACTATACCACCATCGATCATCTGCAGCCGGTAATCGGAGGCAGCTGTCATCTTTGACAGCTGCCTCCGATTACCTGATTAGCGGGCACGGCGATCACATCGTGCCCGCTAATAGCCGTGATCCTGGGCTACATGCGGCACCCGGGACTGCGGCGGTTCAGAGCACGGCCCCGCTCTATACGCGGAGAGGCGGCCCTGGACGTACGGGTACGTCCAGGGTCTCCTAAGGGTTAAGTGTGGGCAAGTAAACATAATATGTTTATTATGTTTTCAAACTGGGCCACATTATATAAAAAGAATTCTAATGTGGGATAACCCCTTTAAAGGGGTTATCTGGCATTAGCACATTTTTTACACCTTGCTGCCATATGACAGAATATTACAAACATGTTATGCTTATCTCATCGTGCTCCCCTGGTGTGCCCCGCTGTCTGTAGCCACCGTTACTTCAGAGACGAGCTCGTCTCCAGAGTGACAGCCCGCTCAGCCAATCACTGACTGAGAAGTGACAGCACTGTGGCCAGTCAGTCAGTGAGTGGGCTGTGCCCCCCAAGACGAGCTTGTCTAAGAGGTAAAAGCGGCTACAGACTCGCAAGGGGTAAGCATATAATATTAATATTAGTTATACTTTCTTAAATGGTAGCAAGATGTAAAAAATGTGCAACTGCTGAATAAGCCCTTTAAGTTTTTCTTGACAGGTTTTATGCTTCAGACCACCATTGTTGTAGCCCGTATTTGTATGTGTTGTATTTTATCAATATCTTTTCGTAGGTGAGGTCTCCAGAACTGGACATAGTATTACAGATATGATCTCACTAGAGCATGGTATCACAATCCTGTTCCAACAGGGGTTGCCAGTGTAACTAACCGCAAATGCACAAATATGGACCATATAAGTGCATGTTTTTTGCAGACAGGACTTTTTGAAAATATACGTGAATAAAACAGTTGTGCACATTGCTTCAAAGGAATCAATAAGTTCTATATTTTCTGTAATCATGGACAGTACACAGATAGAAATATACAGTAGTGTGAAGGAGGTCTAAGAAAAGGGAACTTGAAATCCACTTAAATTCTCATTCGGGCTCATTTTCACATATGAAGTCGCCAATTTCTTTCAAGCTGCAATCTATATAATGACCCAGAGATATAATACAAGATACATATAGAGTAAATCCAAATGGAAAGGCACAGTTCTTTAACAATACATATTTATAGAAGAAGAAAAGAGAGTATTTGGTTTCTGTGAAAAAACACTGAAATTGAATAATTATGAGAATTTATGCTCAAAGCTTAATTAAGACACCCTGAGGCGGGGCATTTATGGCGCACAATTATGCACCCATGGAAGAATCTAGCTGGCTTGTAAAAGGTATGAAGCCAGCTTATAACAGAAAGAACAGTCATTTCAAGATTTTGCCTTTTATAGGATTACAGTTACATTTGTCATCGCATACATCTTAGTGTGTTTGGCAAAGAAAAGACTCTCATCAAATAGGACAGAGCTATTGAAGTGTCTCTGTGTTGTGCCAGCTACCAGAGAAGCATTGATGTGCTCACGTAACACTTGTCCTTTTTTCCAGGACTGTTTCTGTCATTAAAATCAATGCAACTTAATTAAACCAAATTATAGATAGATCCATCTATAAATATATATTAAAGTGTGGCGCTGAATATGATAATTGCTGCATATTTAGCAATCAGCGTGTGTGTTCTTCCTTTGCCAGGAGCTATTTCATTCACTGGAATCAATGAAGCTTTATTAAAAACCGTCAGAATCAGACAGAGAATTGATTAGTGATATAAAATTGTGGCGTCAACATTTTATTGGTGCTTCGGGAAAAAAAAAATAACAGTTTCATTTTTGAGAAACAGTCATCCATATGGTTCATACGTGTCATAGATATAACAGTGTGTTACATTTGATATATGGCACCACAGGGGGTGCACTGTTTTATAGCATTGTCCATGTTGATGTGGGGCTTGTGGTATTCATAGGGAACACTGATTTCATTCTTATGTAGGGATGGGAGTTTTCAATGTGCGCAAAAGGGGATGTCTAGAGTGTCTTAAAAAGTGCATTACGGTTTCATCAAATAAATGTATGTTGTGCAACATTAAAGTTCTACATGTTTCTAATATACTTTCTGTATCAGTTTTCACAATCTGTGACTGTAGACCAGGCATGATGGGAATTGTAGTTTTGCAACAGCTGGAGGGCCGAAGGTTCCCCATCCCTGCTGTAGACATTGGATGGAACCTGAATGAAACTAAGTCCTGGCCTTGTGATCACAGTACTGCTAGCAGTGCTTTGTCTTCTAACAAGCCCTGTATCTATGTGAGCATCACATGACCATCACAGCTTCTTATCCCTTCAGGGTACAAACCCACACACCGTATACGTAGCAAATACGCAGCAAATGCGCAGCAGTTTGATGGTGCAGATTTGATGCTGTGTTCAGTTATTTAGATCTAATCTGCTGCGTATTTGCTGCGTATCGCAGCAGTAAATACGCTGTGTATACAGTGTGTGGGTTTATAAAAAGAAATATTGAAGCTTCTCTATTGCATGAATATTGCAGGCAGACAGAAAAACTTAAGAAATAGGTAACACAAACACCCAATAGGGGTGACAGCACAGATATGCATATATCCAATCTGCTGGATTCCCATTGCTGGTCACAAGAGCAGTGCTTTCCATCTGTACTGCTCTGTGATCCAGCGCCTTCATGAAAAACGCCCTTTACTCCAGGGCTGAGAGTGACTGGTGACTAGGTGGACCTAGGAGACTCCTTCAGAGCTTATTTTAGTGGGCAGCTGCCTGAGAAAGTTTCTTGTGACCAACTTTACTTCCTAACATGTGACCAGTACACAACAATGTTAATTCTTGAAAGGACAATATGTTTCACTTTACACCATGTTTGATAAATCTCCCTCATTGTGTCAGACTGGAGAGAATACACCACTTCCTGAAGGGCATACAGCAGCTGATAAGTGCTGAAAGACTTGAGATTTTTCAATAGAAGTAATTTACAAATCTCTGGCACTTTCTGGTGTCAGCTGATTTGAAAAATGACGAAGTGACGGATAAAATAGCAGTACATACAAGGAATATACAATATCCAAATACAGTTTAGGGTGCTAATAAACCACATAACGATTATAAGCTGGGATACTGATATCAGGAGGCAGATACAGTTGAAAATCACTCAAGAGGTTGGTTTTATCCATGTCACATAGCACTTGTGAGCGAATGACCTAATAAAGTAGGCTCGCTTAATCATCAAGTTTTCACACCAGGTGTCATGCGGAGTTCACCTGTAATTTACAGTGTTTGGATATGTTCCCACAACGTCTTTCTCCGGCTGAAAGTTGCATAACACGGACGCATTTTAGCACCAAAACCACAGCTGTAAAGGGAAAAAAATGGATGCAAAACGGCCAACAAAAGATATTGTGGGAACATAGCCCATTAGTGACATGTTTATTCCTATATTAATCTATGTAACAGATGCTCCAATGGAACACTGCATATATTAAAACCATTTTTGTTAAATGACTTTCTCACCCTGTAGCACTGTATTCTAAGCTATATGCTATTGCTCATGTGTCATTCTTGCTGTATCTCTGTAGTTAACTCCTGAGAATAATCCATAGTAAAACTCTCCAGAGGGAAAGTTGAAGTAAAAGCTTGCATATGTCCTTTTATGATATTTCCCCATGAGATACCTCAATGGTATTACTTTTTAATTCTATTAAATAAATATTGTTTTGTTTATGTGAAATAAAACCATATTGTTTCCTGATCATCAATATATAACAGACCCCAGCTGCCAGGAAAACAAGTCTTCTCATCTGTTACAGACATCTTATTTCCTCCCAGGAGTGTTGGGTTTGTACTTTCTTAAAGAAAGCACACACTCATAAACTCTAATGTCCTGCAAAACAAGTATTAGTGGCCTTTTCCTGTCCAATCCTCCATGGGTAATAGCCGAAATACTAGGTCTCTTTACAAGATCCTTGCACTTAATCCATCTGAGAATATATAACAAACTAGACTGCCAGTGCTTTTACCTTTTTGTTAATTGTTTCAATTCAAAATGTCGGTGAAAGGGATGCAAATAAAAAGCCTGAGTATGTAAGCTCGTATTACTTACTCCTATACTATAACATATTTAGAAACATGAAATATTAGAAATTAGAGGTGAGCAAATCACTCGGAAATTTGTTTGGCAAAGTTCGTAAATTTGCGAATATTTGTGAATCGCGTAAAACAAATTTTTATTAAAACAGGCAAACTATAGTAGCTACAATAGTACAATAGTACAATATTACTGAGTAGCAGTTTTTTCAACAGCTGTTGCTGTGATAGTGTAAAACATTTGAAAAAGTCTATTTTTTTTTTTTATGTCAATCAGCCTGTCAATTATTCAATTTCCACCATGGACAGTAGTGGACATTGGTAAATGAGCACCTAGTGAGTTATTAAGATGGACACTGTATTCACTGTGACTTCCTATAATGCACACCCAGCACCCAGTGACTTAGTATAATGAACAACAGTCACCCAGTTACCCTCCTCTCCTCTCTGTCCCTATCTCTCTTTCTGACTTGTCAGATACACATTTAACCCTTTAACACTTAGACCTTCAGCTATGCATTGCAATAGTAAAAGATATGGTGAGACACCTAGTGGCAGGAGAGCAAAATACACCTTCAATCCACAGAATCTTAGCCAATGTCTTTCTCTTCAGTGCCAGACTACACATGCTAGAACAGTAATGCCAGTAGTTACAGGTGTTACCAGTTTGGAGTGTATGTGTTACACACTGTTACTGACAAGGACACACATCTTTGACAAAAGGAAAGGCAATGCCCAATTGTCTACTTATTTATTCATATATTAGGAGAAATAAAGGAGCAGAACGACACCCGTTTCTAAGAAAAGATGCTGCAGAATTGGTTACTAAAGCAGGCACGTCAGAAAAACGAACTGGTCGATGTGAGTACATTCTAGCAAAGTAGTAAACTAGGGCATGTCTGCAGATATAGGTACAGTAGGATATGGTTTCATTTCTGCATAGCTGCTAACTTTGCTTTTCGTTAACAACCCATAACTGCTGCCAGCTGCCGTCCATCGTCTGAAATTCATTTATTTTTTTCTCTCACAGTATGATGAGTTGCTGAAAATTACAGTAATGTTATATGGTAGTTAAACTGCTATACTATCTAATATGTTTCTAGTCTGTAACACTGTAATAAATACAGTGACAGGTGACGGAATTGAAGGATTATTTGCAACCAGTCTATCACCTCTTCTTGTTAAAAGCCTCTCTCATCATACCATGCAATTATCATATTTGACAGGAACATCTCATTACATTTGCATGTGCTGTGCTTCTTGATCACCATCTCTGTGTCTGTCTCCCCTGCCCATACATTCCCAACCCCTCATCATGAGTTTTTCTGGCCATTTTCTTTTCATCTGTTCTTCTTCAAAGTGTAGATTTCCATGTCCATTTATTTGTCATCATTTCCTGTAAATGAAAGATTGAGAAATGTGATTAGAAAAAGCTGCCAACTCTCTCACACTTGGCTGTTGGTTGTCATTCCTTTGATTAAATGGTGTAAAGGCATAACTCCAGCCGGCTAGGTGAAAATTGGTATCGGAATAGCTTTGTATGAGGCTAGAACTGAATAGATAGGAAGTAAGAGATAGCAGATTGCTGCAGAAAAACTGAAAGGCTAGACTGTGTACAACAATGGAAGTTATTGGTTCCATATGGATAGCAAGCTTTTCAATCATACTGTCTTTTTGTTCTTTATGTGTACAATGTAGAGATGTATTATAATGATCAGCCAAAGCTATAAACAATCTTAACTATAAAACAGAGCGTGCATATCATCTCATTTTCTAAATTGTGATGTATATTGTCCTTGTATTTGTGATTAGCTGTAGATATACTAATACAAGACTATTTGGAATCTAGCTGTAAGAGGTCTTCTAGGAATCAATACATAAGACCCATTTACAAAGCTTGTTTTTCTTCCTACTGAACAATGGCCAGTATTTGAAAAATCTAAGCAATGATCTGGTAATCCTTTAAATCATTATTTTTAATTGAGTTCAATGGTTAAATGAATCAGGCCAACAGTTGTTGAGTGTAAACTGCCTTCTTGAGTTATCCAATTGATAAGTAGACATCTCTATATAGTAATAGCTCGGTGTTCAAACACTTCGGTATTCAAATCACATTTCCCCCTGAGATTTTGTTTGGTACTTAAACATAGCTCGGTACCCAAACAAAATCAGGGTAGATAGCGGTTAGCTGATCTATTGTTCAGCCGACAGTTATTGAGGTGTTCAGACACCAAGGTTACAGGAGCAGGGTTTCGCCAACACCATGGAAAACACCTGTAAAACAACAATCAGCCGACGTGCACGTTGGCTGATCGCTGGTTTACAACAGGAACCAAAAGCATAGGCAGTGAGTGGAGATCTAGGAGCATACCAGGGCTGACCTGACAGGTCTGTGCTCGCTTGCTTCTCCAGATCAGGCTGTGTAATAGGGCCCTTAGGGTTGTTTTACACAGGCAGATCCTAGGAGACTATATGAACGATTTCTGGGTTGTTTCTGTAGCCCTTCACTTACGTCATTGTTGGGCACACATCCTCTGATCACACAGACAGATGCGGGGCCAAACAATAATGATATTTAGGGCCCCACAATCTTAGCGGCCAGCCAATCACCAGCTAATAACCCATGCAATAACCCATGCCTTTCAGACTGTTTGTTAGTCTTTACTTAAAAAAAAGACTACATATATGGTTCTTCCCTCCACAAAATTTGGCCGCAACAGTGCAAACTACAATTTTTTTTCCCATTTTAGAACATCTGAATGCTCTAAACATAATCTTGTTAAATAGAATGGGATATAACATACCAAGCATGGGTCTAAAGACTAATAGGCATATTAGCATCCTTTTGGCTTTAATACATGTCACAATGCAGTACAAATGACTTTCTCATCAAAGTATAGTAGAAATATACAAAAGGAGGACATGAAAAAAATTCCTGTCTTACTGCTGCCTGATCTCATGTAGTTGGCATAGTGAAAAACTTTGGAAAGGTCATTGGTAATGCTATATAGGAATATAGAATCCAACACTCCTTGCTTTAAAGATAAAAACAACAAGTTATATCACAACATATTAAAAGTATCAGAAATACAGGGGAGGAAAATACTGGAGAAAAGAGCACCTTCACCGTCCCTGCTCCTGTACTTTCTGTGATAAGACCATCAGTCAATGTCTCTTTTGGTTTCTTCGATGAGCCAAGAGGAACAAGATTAGCATAATGTTCTTTTGCCTAAAGCCTAAAATTTAACTATATGAAATAAAACATAACTGCTTTACCCATGGAGATTCATGCTGCGGATGATGTTTTATTATTACATTACTGACCAATATTGAAAAGTCATGGTTGATGGACAAAATGTCAATTCATTGAGTTATCACTGCTGCTGTTAAATATGGACCGAAGAAAAACACATCAGAGGTGAGCAATAAAGATGGGGATTTGCTGGAGGGCAAGTAAAGTGTAAGCTGTCCACATGAGCGATGTGTTTTAAGAATAAAAAACGAACATTTCCTTAACGTTCATCTATCTTTCCAAATGCTTATTTGCAAGGTAAAATGTAACCCCCCCCCCCATTTATCACCGCTACAGAGTCCTAACTGAGTTTTTCTATGTTTTCCCTAATAGCATTTTCAGACCTACTAATGCATCATTAGCGCTATCTAGAATCCAGACCAGTACTACAGAGAGCTTGTCAGATGTAAGGGATGGAATCTGACTACATGGAAATTGTATCACAATCACTGTTTCTATAGTAACTTCATCTCTTTACAACGCCAGCTGGAGATGCCCTTTTTATTTTCTTTTTTTTTTAAAGCAATAAAAAGTAGATATACCAAGGCAGGGTTACTTTTCTGCGGAGCCTTTCTTATTTTGTTTGTCATCTTATAAAGAGAAGCCAGTGAGGTTGATGAGCCTATTAGTTATCATTGAGTTGTAGAAAGATTTATATCTACTTTAGGCAAAAATTCATGGCTGTGTTCTGTACCATGTTTTTTTATTCTTGATGGAAAAGTAGGAGAAGTTTGTAATATATATATATATATATATATATATATATATATATATATATATATACCGTTCAAAAGTTTGGGGTCACATTGAAATGTCCTGCACTGTACTTTTCAATGAAGATAACTTTAAACTAGTCCTAACTTTAAGCAAATACACTCTATACATTGCTAATGTGGTAAATGACTATTCTAGCTGCAAATGTCTGTTTTTTGGTGCAATATCTACATAGGTGTATAGAGGCCCATTTCCAGCAACTATCACTCCAGTGTTCTAATAGTACAATGTGTTTGCTCATTGGCTCAGAAGGCTAATTGATGATTAGAAAACCCTTGTGCAATCATGTTCACACATCAGAAAAAGAGAGCTTTCATCTGAAACTCGACAGTCTGTTCTTGTTCTTAGAAATGAAGGCTATTCCATGCGAGAAATAGCTAAGAAATTAAAGATTTCCTACAACGGTGTGTACTACTCCCTTCAGAGGACAGCACAAACAGGCTTTAACCAGAGTAGAAAAAGAAGTGGGAGGCCGCGTTGCACAACTAAGCAAGAAGATAAGCACATTAGAGTCTCTAGTTTGAGAAACAGACGCCTCACAGGTCCCCAACTGGCATCTTCATTAAATAGTACCCGCAAAACACCAGTGTCAACATCTACAGTGAAGAGGCGGCTGCTGGAGTTTGGGCTTCAGGGCAGAGTGGCAAAGAAAAAGCCATATCTGAGACTGGCCAATAAAAGAAAAAGATTAAGATGGGCAAAAGAACACAGACATTGGACAGAGGAAGACTGGAAAAAAGTGTTGTGGACGGATGAATCCAAGTTTGAGGTGTTTGGATCACAAAGAAGAACGTTTGTGAGACGCAGAACAAATGAAAAGATGCTGGAAGAATGCCTGACGCCATCTGTTACGCATGGTGGAGGTAATGTGATGGTCTGGGGTTGTTTTGGTGCTGGTAAGGTGGGAGATTTGTACAGGGTAAAAGGGATTCTGAATAAGGAAGGCTATCACTCAATTTTGCAATGCCATGCCATACCCAGTGGACAGCGCTTGATTGGAGCCAATTTCATCCTACAACAGGACAATGACCCTAAACACACCTCCAAATTGTGCAAGAACTATTTACAGCAGAAGCAGCAGCTGGTATTCTATCGGTAATGGAGTCGCCAGCGCAGTCACCAGATCTGAAGCCCATTGAGCTGTTGTGGGAGCAGCTTGACCGTATGGTACGCCAGAAGTGCCCATCCAACCAATCCAACTTGTGGGAGCTGCTTCTAGAAGCGTGGGGTGCAATTTCTCCAGCTTACCTCAACAGATTAATAGCTAGAATGCCAAAGGTGTGCAATGCTGGAATGGCTGCAAAAGGGGGATTCTTTGACGAAAGCAAAGTTTGATGTAAAAACAATGTTATTTCAAATACAAATCATTATTTCTAACCTTGTCAATGTCTTGACTCTATTTTCTATTCTTTTCACAACGTATGGTGGTGAATAAGTGTGACTTTTCATGGAAAACACAAAATTGTTTGGGTGACCCCAAACTTTTGAACGGTAGTGTATATGGAGATAATCTTAAAGGGGTTGGCCACTTTATAGTAAAATTGCTCAGTGTACAGTATTAGTAACTGTACTCACTGTATATACTGACAGCAGCTCCCTGTGTACCTCATAGAGCTAATATCAGACTCCCCTGCTTCAGGCTGTGGTACCCTGCTCTGTTTTGTTTTAGTCCATAAAATGGCTGACATGGAGGAGCATGTTACCATGCCCCGCCCCCCAGTGTCCACCACTGAGCTGGTATATGTCTATGGAGGACACAGGGGATGGGGCATGGTCACTTGCTCCTCCATGTCAGCCATTTTATGGACCAAAACACCACAGAGCAGGGCAGCCCAGCCTGGAGGAGGGGAGTCTGATTTTAGCTCTATGAGGTACACAGGGAGCTGCTGTCAGTATATACAGTGAGTACACTTACTAATACTTTGTACTAACCTATTTTACTATAAAGTGGCCAACCCCTTTAACTATAAAAGCAAAATTCACATTCAATGAGAGCTGATAATGATAAGAGCAGTTGGTCAGGCACACGATGCCATGCTTTTATTTGCTATAGTACAAGTTAATATGTGGATTTTACCGGACCATTGTACTGGACTTTTTTGTTTTGTTGCACAATATAACCCCCAATGATAAAGATATGTCCCATAGAATTTCGAATATTATATTGAAGGCTTCCTAGAAATAAAGGATACTTCTTTTTCCAAATTATAATTCAGAACTCTATATTTTTATGTTGGAAATGATCTCCTATGACAAGTATTTTCCTCCTTATGTTCACAGTTTTAGATGGAAAAGCTTTTTAAGAATCATTCAAGTAACATTTGTGTCTGTCACTGCATTTCTTTGCCAACAAAAATTGCAGATTATGAAGCACCCCCCAGCTCTAAACCATTAATCTGCCAGGTTAGTGGTTTGTTGGAGTCAATCTTCCAAAATTTCTTTTGCATCCTGAAAATAGTAGCCCAGGTAAGAGAGCAAAAGTTTCCAAAAGTGGCCTTTGCCATAAAGGCTTTGTGTGGGGAGTAGATGGCAGCCCAAGTCTCCTGCCCCCTGGCACTCACCTGTATTTCCACATCGCAGAAGTAGAAGGGGGGACAGGTGTATATCCCAATCATCATGTTTATGGTGAAGTTACACCTGCACGCAATCACTAATATCTGAATGATGCAGGAAGTAAAGTTCTCCATACATCTTGTATCTTGGCCATACCCACTGCTCGCGGTGTATGGTGCTCAACCGACCAACAACAGATTATGTCTGTGATATTTTGATTGGGGTCAGACATGATGGAAAATCACCACCTGAACCCTTTGCTCTCTGGCTTCAGCTTAACTCACCCATCCCCATAAAGAACAAAGGATCACTCAGCTATGCTGAATGGTCCTTTGTATGGGGAGGGTGGGGCTAGACAGGAAATATAACTGATGGCTGAACGTTATTGTTCCACTTTGAGAACATATTGAGCAAAGGCAGCCATCTTGTTATATAGATGGCCGCTTATAAAGATTGTGATCATTATTAGTGGTATATAGATGGATAGGTTCCTATACCTGATATGTTCTTAAAGTGGGAACATAGCCCAAAGGTGTATGGCCACCTTAAATGTTGGGAAGCAGAAGACTTGAGCCATCTACTGCTTTCTGCACAATTCCTTTAATCTAAATGTATCATTAGAACCAGATACTTTAAAGCAAATGTAACATCGTGAAGTAAAAAAATCTTTCCAGTATCTTATTGGTGGCAGTGCTGGGATCCCAGTGGTGTGGTCCTATTTAAAAATGCTGTCTTGTTCACTTGCCTTATTCTTCTCATCATGGTACATTGGCATGATTTCCAATCTCGCAATAGTACATGCACTTTAAAAGTTTTTTTTTTTCTAATCTGTTTTTATTTTCTGAATGTCCTTTTTTTTTAATTTTTTTTTACTACAATGCCATCTTGCCTAAGCTATTTTTAACAGCATTTAGTGAAGCTTTACAACATGCCCCATTGACATAGATATAATGAACATCTCCAGCAGGTTTGTAAGCATGCTCTGTGACCTGTGCAAAGGTTCAACATAAAGGGGGAGATTTATGAAAGGGTGTACATATACACCTGGTGTAAACTGCCCACAGCAACAAATCACAACTCAGCTTTCAGCTCTGGTAAAATTTAAGAGGAGCTGTGATTTGTTGCTGTGGGCAGTGTACACCAGATGTATATGTACACCCTTTCATAAATCTCCCCCAAAAACTTAATTTAATCAATAGGTCATTCTCTGAGGACACATTCCCTATAAGCCTCTGCTCTGATAAGTTTCTTTCTGTATATAAGTCACCATTTCTGTGATTTATTACAAAGGCAGTTCAGCTGTCAATATTGAGTTGCACCTTCTGGACATGATCAATAGAAATGAATTTCTATAGAAAGTAAAACACATGTAGATTGTAAATGTCAGTATTCTGAGCAAGTATCAGTCATTACAGCCTATCCGCCCTGTCTATTTTGGCTTTTGTAATCCTTGTTGCTTTACATTGAGAACACTAAGGCAGTACTGGTTTGTTCCAGATTGCTTGTAAGTGCCATTGTCGTTTACTACACTTGTGGATTTGAAGTGTACATCTAAAAAATTAGAATAGTGAATGAGCGTGCACCAAGGACTTAGAATAGAAAAAGGTCAGGTTATCATCTGAACTGTATGAGTGGATGTGGAGTGCCCAACGGAGGGAGACATAGAGAGTGGAGCTTTCCAGGACAATACTTTTCATAAGTACTGGTACAATAGTCTTGAAGAAAAGACATACAGTGTTTCAAGATGTCTATTCTTTGTAATTTCATCAGAGTGTAAACAGGTGCTACACACAATGTGTTTTATTACTGGGTATTTGTTCTTCCAACGAATGTGGGAAATATAATAAAATGTTTTAGCGCAGATGTTACAACACAGAAACATGTTTTGAGGTCTGACTAAGCCAAAGTAGATTAAAGTCAAATTAATTTGGATTAGCAGACCAGACTTTACCGTAAAATTCTGTGTTTTAACTGTGACTGAATAGGGTTTGTGAGGCATAGATAGCCTTATTAAAATAATTATTTAAAAAAAAATACAAATTACAAAGTAAATACAAATCGGAGAATTGAAATTGTGAAGTATCATGGTTATTTGGCTCTATATCTTCCACCTTTTAACCTTGTGTCATTATGTGCTCATAAATTAATAATAAATTCTTATAGTGGTTAGAATTATGTTTTTTAGATAAATATAAATCACTGAGTTAAAGTGAATGTACCATCAGGTATATCGCAAATGTTCTTCTTTGTGATCCAAACACCTCAAACTTGGATTCATCCGTCCACCTTAACGAATCAGCTCCAGTGCGGGGATGCTGGTGCTGCAGTCATTTTTTTGAACCTCTGTCCGGTTCCTTTGCAGGGTGCTGATCTTTTCAGGAGCACCGGCCCCCCAGTCTGATGATCTCCCCTCCCCCCTGTGACGTGGCTCCATTGCAATCAATAGAGCTGTGTCACAGAGGGAAGGGGCTTTAATCACACTAGGGGCTGACGGGGCCTACACTCAGTTCTCCGTGGTGAGCTGTTGCTCCCGAAAAGACTGGCATTGTGCATATGAACCTGTTGGTGGTTAAAAAAAGGACCACGCTATCAGCATCTCCGCACCAGCTCCTACTGTGATGTCGGTAAATCAGAAGTGCCAGACAGAAATGACATGGCTGAAGGTTATGGAACTATGATGAGAAATAAAGGAAAACTATTAGCAGACTCAAGCATATGCACCTGCTGATCACGGTAGCCGAATTCTTACTCTTTCTGGCACCAGCCTTCTGATCCTTGTAAGTGCCGCCTTTTTGGAGAAATTAAATCTTATAAAAATATGTAAATTAACCTCTTTGGAGCACTGGAGACCCTCTTTGGCCCCCAGGTGCACTGTTCAGCCCACCTGCCATCTCTGATGCTTACACCTACTTATGTATATTCATTAATGCATGAACCGGCAAGGGGGTATATGCCTACGTAGGTGTGAGCATTGGAGGCGACTGGGGGGGGGGACGGGGGGACAAGGAACACCCTCAAAGATCCAAAGGAGTTAATTTACAGATTTAATTTCTCAAAAATGGTATGACTTAGAAGAATAAAAAGACAGGCACTGGAAAGAATAGATAAGGGTTAGAAAAAAAATGTCCTGCAGTTTTAACCAGGAGAGTAGGGAAAGGGTATGGGTAACTTTAGAACCAGTTGGTCTAAAGCAAGTTTTTAGCTGCAATGAGGTCAGTCTTTTCTGAAAAAAGATACCCAACAGACCCTACATTCATAAACGTGTAAAGCAGGCACCAGGACATGAAGCGCGGACAGATTAACTCCAATACTATGTGACAACGCTGCAGGCCATATGATAAAGCCAGCTGTAGTAAAGAGAGGAAAGAATTCTTGCGCCTTCAAAAACAGATCTGCCCATGTTCTGGCAACATAACCAGAAAGCTTGGGTGACAGCCATCTTGTTTGTGGAATGGTTCCATCAATGCTTAATCCCCAATTAATAATAGACCGTGCACCTGGCCATCCTGAATCTCTTTGCTGTAAAGATAAAATGTATCAGTTGTATTTTTTTTTAACTTAAAATAATATATTATATATATAATATAATATATATTATAAATAATCTCACTGCTTCCGCCCCTTGACCAGGGTGCTATAAGATGTCCATATATATCCGCCTGTATGATCACATTCAGTAAACTACTGAAGCAGACCCTAATCTTAACATAATAGAGTGCTGGACATCTTTCATTATTGCTGAAAGAGTAAATTTACAAAAGTTGCAATAGAACCATACATGCCTGCTGCAAGAATCTATGGAGTGATGTTATTGATTATGTGAATGATTATAAAGGTGTAATGGGGACCATAGGGCAAGTTAGAAAAATAATGAAGACAAGTTGGTGGAGAGGGGTTCCCCCCCGATATGTTTAATGAAAAAGTGGAAGAACACTTTGATGGACACTGAGAAGTGTTAAACAATGGGGAATTAAAATAACTTAAAAGAACCTCTGCAGCAACATTTTTACTTAAAAAGAATGCTTCCTGGTCTTTGTTCTTCCAAAAAGGTTTCAACAAAAAATATTCAACTACAGAGAATCCCTAACCATCAGCTTTGTGGATAATCTGAGCATAAGATCCTTAAGTACATAGCAAACACCTAGATTGTTCTCCACATGTCATGTCATGGGGGAGGGGTTAGGGGATCGCTGTCTTACTGGGGTCTAGGGAATCGCTGTCTTACTGAAATAGCATTTTGTTTGTCTGCACTTATAAAGAGGGCTTTAATTCATCATATACTGTAAAATCATCAGCTTTTTGTGAGAGGAGGTAAATTTATCTCTACCTAACAGCCCTATTACATGGAGTGATTACTAGCCAGACCGCTGATATTGGTCTGTGTAATAGGCCCAGCCATCAGCAAACAAGCAACTGCTCATTCATTGTCTTTTAAGCTGTTTGAAAAACTATTGTTCGTCATCAGAACTTTGTATGGTCAACCAGTGGATGGATGTAAACCAATCTACCAGTACTGTATAGTTCATAGGTCGGCCCATCTAATACCACCCTTAGACTGCCATTATACAATTAAACCTTATCTTGATTAATATGTTCATAGACGTTATGGAGCCAAAGTGCGAAAGCCAAGCAGAATGAAATCTTCTAAACATTAGGAAAATACAGTAAAATTCAGTAGGGTCCAAAATGCTAATGCCTGATACTTAATTGTATGGGGGCTTTAACTGGACAATAAAATGTCTCTGCTCCTAGTAACATAAATAATTCATTACGTCTGGGACAGGGGACTGTTATAAATGTTATGCTGCTTTCCCACATTCCACATATACGGTCCGTAGACAGCCTATACTGTTGGAACTCCCTGCAACATAATTTATTATGATACAGTGAGCAATGATGTGTCAGTACAGTAGCGCAAAGCTTTAAATGTTTCGGAGCTCACAGTACGTACACATGAGCACAAACAACTCCCGTTATTGTAAAACCATGGATGGAATTAATCTTCATGGTCATTAATTCTGGCTGTAGTCTATGGTTAAAAAATGGCCGTTCACTAAAGAATGGCCATTGTTAGTGCGTTGTCTCCGTTAACTGTGGTTGTTTTTATGTATGCTGAAATGCATTTCTAGATGGCGTCACACCTATCCAAAAAGATACAAAGAAAACTTTATTGGATTTCAGTTTAGGATGCATCAACATGTTATTGTAGCTTTTGGGTAAATTTAGAATACAGATTATGTGTGCTGCCTGGATAATACTAGCGATATGTGTGCATTGGGCTCCCCCTGTCCCATTCAAATATTGCTAATGTGTTTGTAATGTTCATTTAAGAAAATGTATATTAGTTAAGAAGATCTTTTAATAAAGTACAAATGCAATCTTTGCTAAACCCTCATTTAAGTTTTTACCCAATTACACAGTGGGGGTTAATAAGACATACTATCCAAAAAAATATTCATATATTCCAAGGTTTAACTTGCCTATAACTGCTAGGAGAAGCGGCAGCTGGTCTATCAAATCACACACAGATGTAGGAAGAAGACATTGTGCTTTTATTCCCGTCTGTTGTTTTTGTGTATAGTATTTTGTCTGCATATCTCAAAAAAATGATTGTGTTGTAAATAGTTGCTGTGTATGAGAGGGCTGGAGGAGGTGAAAAGCAGGAAGCCTATTCTTCCAACACTCACCGTAACACATTATGGTAGAGAACAGAGCCTTCTCTTACACAGTTTACACCTGTGTTCTGTGGTATAAACCTTAAAGGATACCTGTCTGGATGCCTCATTTCAAAGTTTAGGGTGCAGACGTTGCTGACACTACAAGTTGCCATGGGTCCCACTCAAACTTAAAACATCACACGTTAATGGAAATCACCAAGCATGTGACATTTCCACTGGAATCCATTCTTCTGACTATGGCGTGAGACATAGTTAAATCTACCTTTTAGGCTACGTTCACACAACGTAACATTTCTATTAATCATGGCCGTTGTTGCCAATTTGCAACAATGGCTGTGATTAATAGAAAAGTTATGTTGCACTGCAATCGGAATCCTGACCAAAGTGTATACACATAGTTTACACTCCAGCTGGGATCCCTAGCGGCTACAGGTAAAACTGACTTGTCAGTTTTGTGCGGCCACTATTCATTGAATAGCAGCCGCACAATACTGACGGCTTACACAATGCAGAGTGCGGCTGCGGCCGCACTGTTCATTGTGTGCTATGGTGAATTGGGATGTGGGCACACGGATGTGCCCTCATCCTAATTCAGCATAAATGAAGTTCAGTACCCGCCGGGATGATCTTCACTGACACTGGCCGTTCTGTGACACGGCCGGGTTACAGAACGGCCGGTGTCCCACATAGTGTGAACCCTGCCTGTATGTGCAAAGATGCTTCCATGTTCTTTAATGTGGTATCATCATCTTATAATTTCTCTAGATCTCTGGCCTTGATGCCCAAATGTGACCTTCTTCTCCAGGTATATTAAATATCAACTACGACTCGTAATTTGCTTGATGTCTTTAGCTTCCTGCAATAGAAAATCCCTGCTGGAGCTCGTATCGCATTGTAGAAATGAGGCATCTGAAGGACCACATGCAGTGTTAATAATAAGGTTATTTTTTTATTACAGAAGAACAGGTTTCATTTTCTTCTTCTTGCATTTAATGTAAATATTTTTTTTGTGCTAGTGTCGCTAGTAGCAGACTTTATGTTGCTTACATTGCAGCCAATGTAAAGTTTCCTTGGCATAAATAACAAGTTAAGAATCTATGGAATAATGTACACCCTACTGTAATGTATAAGGAGTTCTGTGACTATATAAAAGCATGGGGTCACTGGGTGAATCGCTATACAGGTCGCAGAAATTCAAGGTCACTGTTATAGAGTGTTGTAAGAAAGGGCAGACCCATACCTGA
This sequence comes from Dendropsophus ebraccatus, assembly GCF_027789765.1. Lineage (NCBI taxonomy): Eukaryota > Metazoa > Chordata > Amphibia > Anura > Hylidae > Dendropsophus > Dendropsophus ebraccatus. The sequence continues at coordinate 56,589,172 of NC_091462.1, forward strand.
TACTGGCGCAGATCAGCAGTTGTTTAATAAATGTACAGCCAGTACACACAAATTCTGAATAGTACATGTAGTACAACCAACATTCATCCAATTACATAATTATCCATGATGTTTCTTAGGGTTACATAGCCTGAGCAAGCAGCAGGTGCATGAACAATTGCTTGTCCAATGGTTGATCACTGTCAGGTTCTGACATCAGAATTTGATGTATATAGAACCATTAACCATCTGCTGGTTTGTGAGGCTCTGGAGACCTGACAGGTTTTATTTTATGGAAAATTTAAATTCAAAATGTGGACTACTTCTCACTTTTTTGTAAGCCAGTTATCTGGTTCACCAGGAGCCATTTCCTTAATTGACAGATCTCGCCCTATACCCATACAGGGGGAAATCTGTCAATCAAGGCAGGTGGGGAGAAGCTGCTTTCTTTACAAGAAAGTGAGTAGTTGTCGACATTTTGAATACAAATAGTTAATGTTCAGTAAAAGATTAGTTTGAGAATAAATTCACAATTCAAATATATTTGTACCTTTGTATATGCATAGAAAAATACCTTTTTTTTCCTACCAAATACTAAGACGTCAAGTTATTGAGTTGCAGATGTATTCCATTTGTCACAATGCCACTTTCATGAAGAATAAAATGTATTTTTGGGGGGAATTGTGAGTAATACATGAAATGCGCCCATCAGTTAAGGATGCCACCAGCACGGGCCTTTCATGCCCACATGTGAAAAGCTATTAAGGTTATCGACAATTAGAAACCAGCCTTTAAAAAGCGGTTACTTTGGAGTACTTACGCCTTAATGCACCTTCCATATACAGGGCTGATTGAGGCTGGAGCTTTAATCTGGTGAAAGGGAGGCAGCTGAGAGGTCTTTTAACATATTTCCTCACAAAGGCTGCTGGTTCTAGCAATGCCAAGACACAGGAACATTTCTTAATGCAAGGGACACTGAAATTGCCTCAGTGAGACTTCTGCTTTTACTGAGAGAGAGAGAGAGAAGAAAAAAAAGACTAATAGCGTCCTTTTAACAAGGCACTCAAAGCTTCAGCACTAGTTCTGCAGGTGAAACCGGGAACAGAGCTAAAAGTGGCCTAAAAGCATCTGTAGTCGTGCTGTTTGCCCTCCCTGCGTGAGGCTTTTCATAGTGCTTTATGCATCTGCCAGCGAAGGTTACCCCTTGGAAAACAAACTGGAGTGCGCATCTAGTGTTCTAGCTGAGTGTTAATAGCTGAAGTGCTTTCACCCTGACTTCTCTTTCTTGGCTTTCTGTATCATCTGAGGATATAGAGTAGCATCATTTTCTTATATAAGGGAACTATGCTGGCAATTGAACAATAAGGCAAAAGACATACAGTACTAGCTTTTCATTTACTTCCGAAGGGTTGAGTGCTGTGGATCAGAATATACGGATGTAGCAGTGCTGAATTTATTTAACTGTTACATGTCATTGGTAGATTTACCACTACTACTCCTAGGGTCTTATGTTATATTGGGACTCCATACCAGTTTGGGCCAAATGGCATACTTATTGTGGTGCATGTACACACTATAAAGATAAAAACTGTAAGCTATGAGCAGTGAGTATTGTCTGATTTCATTCTGGCATAACTGGAAAGGCTCCTAGACAGGTATGCCATTTATAGGAGAAATCGTAGATAGAGATGAGCAGACTTTGAGCAAGCTTAGATTCGTCCGACCCCTCGGGTTTATTACCGTAATTGAGGAAGCTGGAAAAAGCCAAAATGCTGCCAAGAAAGCATGGGCACAGCCAGAAGCTATGTTTTCAAGAACTCCCTAGGACTGCATCCAACTTCTTCAGCCACCGGTAATCAAAAGCCAGAGGCTTGAGGTTTGCTCATCTCTAATCGTAGTACACGTAACACAGGCTGAACCTTCATGTATTCTAATCAATCTCTGTGTATAGTTTTCTTAAACAGCTTAACAAACCTTTATGAGACATTTCTCGGAATCTGGCAACTTAACTTATATCTGGACAAATGACATCTTAGAAGGGTACCCCCATCATAGACATTTATAGCATACCCAGGATGTACCATACACTTCAGATAGGTGAGGGTTCCCCCATCAATTATGCTGGTGAGGCCATCAAATTCTGGTGGGAAAATGACATTTAGCCCTGCATGCGTTGGGTTTCTATTAATTTCTATCAGCAGTTATGAAAACCTGAGCACACTTGCCATATAACAATAGGCCCAAATTCTCATATAAAAACATAAGGCCAGATAGTAAGTGTGGTAGCGCAGGTGACATTTTAATTGAATTGCAGAGAAGTAAAAATGCCTGCCATCTGCTGTTCTTTCTCAAGCATTCTTACTTGGCATGTGGGCCTTCACCTTTGGGTGCACTTCATTTCATCAAGTTCACATGTTACAAAGGAGAAAAAAAAAAGTCTAAAATTGCAGCATCGATCTGCTAGCTCCAGCGACAGTCTGTTGAGTAATACCTCTGTTTCGAGAACAAACCTTTAATATCGAGTCATATCTAAGGATTAGGAATCCCAGGTTTGCTCTGCTGTCTATGTGATCACCTCTCTTTTCATTCTGTGTGGGCCATAGTTCATTTGCAAAAAAAAGAAAAAAGAAAAGATCAAGACTGCTCCATACGTTTACCTGTATTGTTTTTTATTTGCAGGTGCCTGCGCGAGGTCCCAGTGCATCCCGCAACCTTAGTTTTGAAGGAATTGAGAGACAGTATGCTTCACTACCCAGGTAGTTTTTTTTACACTACGCCTTGTTTTATAATATTAGAGGTTTCTGGGACGTATGTTAGATATAAACTGAGGATTATTAAGTTGCCTTTCTATTGCATTAGTACAAAATTAACAATGGGACTTTCAACATGTGCGTGATGGGAAGTTAGCGTCGATGTCACTTATAATAGGCAACTTAGAGAGCATCTCTAACGACGATCTTCATGTTCTAGGAGTATTACATTCTGTTAAAGCTCTACATTTTATGCAAGAAATGCTAATTTAAAGGAAAACCATTTATTCCACCTATTGATGCAGTTTGTTTTTAGTATTCAGTCTCTCGCCTAAGGAACAGGTCACTTTCTCACTTAGATCAATAGCATAATAATACTTTATACAATGAAAACTAGGTCTGTAGTGATGCACCATGAAGATGGTTGTAGGTCCCCCAGGGCATGCCCTGTATAATGTCTGGTACATTGGTGTTTGAGGTGTACTGCAGAAGACCAAACATACATATGTAACAGGCACAGTTTTTACTGTAATTCGCTTGAGTGAGAGTACTGTACCTGGAAAAAGTAGTCCTAGCCCTAAGTTGTGCTACTTTAATGAGGTGGATCCTAACTAAGTGGCCCTCAGCTTTATCCAAAAGTCACTACGGGTTGGACCTGCAATTCCCAACTGCAAGGTGCAGGTTTGTAAGGCTCCCTAGCTTGGCAACCACTTGGTCCTAGGTCTAGGCTGAAGCATAGTAGAGTCTTAGGTGGAGGCTATGTGGCTCTTGTACAACGTCTTTCCACAAGCTATGTAACTTTCACCTTTCTCTCTTAAAGGGGATATCCGGAGAGCAAGAAAGGTCTTACCTTTTCTGCTGTCCAGCTGTTCCATTTCTCCCATCTGCCCATCCATGCAAATAACTTCCGCAGACGAGAGATGGGAAGGGAACATGTGGCGGGGGCTGCAGGCATTGTGGACGAAATCTCACTCGCAATGTCCAATAGCTGCCTAAAAATGCAGCGTCTGTAACATCGGGCAGTTATTGGTCACTGCCCGCAACATGCTCCCCCCTCTCGTCAGCAGAAGTTACCTGCATGGATGGGTAGTGGGGGAACTGGAGAGGACTGAGAACATAAAAGATAAGACCTTTCTTGTTCTCTGGCTATCCCCTTAACGTCTCACTGCTCAGTGGGGGGGAGGCACTGAGCATGTTTTTTCCTTCTGTAGAAGGTTCTCTGAATTGGCCTTAATTGTTATTTCATGGGCATTGCATATATTTGCTAAAACAGACAGGAGAGGTGACAAGTCCACTTTAAAGAGATTTGCAGGGAGCCGAAAATGACTCAAGCCTTCTGCTCCCTGCTACTAACTTCCTGTCTTTTTACTGGCGGTTGTAAGTCCCAATCATCTTGTGCGACCAAACCCACACTACCCACAAGATATCCAGTAGCTACACTGTGTCGCCGATGTTATTACTTTCCTGCATCAAACATACTGTACCTTTTATTTCGCTCTGCAACATTTTTGCCTAAGGATGACTCCTGCCACTGTTAGGTTGGTAATGTTCTTGGGGTTATTTTAACTAACAGTTTTTAAAACTATAATTGCCACAGTTTCTGGAAGAAATCTTCCACCTCTCTCTATGGATTGGACTGGTCTAACAGCTCATGCAAAGGGGAATTCACGTTACGTTACAGAATTCTGAGATACCTGTTTCTGAGATGTTAATAGTTGCTGTTTGTTTGTTTTAGTATGTTCTAGTCTAAAGATAAACTTTACTTTCAGTGAAACTGCTGCACTACTTTCCGGTTCCTCCTTGACAACAGACTGATGCTTGATGGTCTTTAGTCTGTTTCTAGAAGGAACCGACAGAATTTTAAGTGAAATGCAGCAAGTCTCAGAGGAAGAGAAGCTTTATTATGATGATTATGCTGAAACTACTGAACGACTTCATCTACCTCAGGATAAAGTTCCTTATGCTATTGCATATAGTATGCATTTCTTACAGATTATTTTGGCATTTACATGTGGTATATTTGTACCTATTTAGCATTATGAATATTTAATATATTCTTTCCAATTTTATTTTATATACAATAAATCTTTTGGAGAAGAAAAAAAAAAAAGATTTTTATCCAAATGTGTATTGTCGAGTGAAATATCAATATATGATACACTGCAGCAGATGAAACCTCCACTAAAATCCTTTTTATTAACTGGGCTAATATGGTTGTAACAATTTTATCTTTGCACCAAAGGGGAGTTATTTTCTTCCACTTTATTGTCAGCAATCTGTTCAGCTACAAAACCTGCAAATAAAGGCAGAAATAAAAGTAATCGTAATTATAAAGAAATGTACAGGATAACCACAATGGTCTACGGAAACTATATCCTTAAATAATGAATTCACCTTATATTAAATCCTATTAAATCCCATTAGACCTCACTGCAGGATTCTATGCAGCCTATAAAATCAGAATATAAAAGTAGATCTGTATGTGAAATATCTATAATACTTAAAAAAAAAAAGTATAATAAGTACAGCCCTGCTTTACATCACTTCTGTATACTCTTGTTATGTATGGTATTAATGTTATGAAAAAAATTACACCAAGGTTATTTAGTTTAGTCAAGGTCCTCATCATCCTGTTTGACCCCCTTTTTCTTATATATACAGTATATGCTATTCTTTTAGGCAAAATGCTGCAACATAGCCCATCCATGCTTATAGCAAAATACTCTCTAAAAAAGGAGTGTTTTATCTATATTTTGTTTACTTTATTTCTAATAAAAAACATAAACATTCTTTGTTTTCTATTTGGCTTTTATTTTCAAATTTTTTATTCTAAGTTTGTTAAAGGAATTGCCTGGTGGATTTACTATTATATGAAAATGGGCTCAGGCAGGGCTAGAAAATAAGTGATGTACCCTACCACCACTGTTCCAGTGGAGCCACAGTTAAGGTCCTATTATACAGGCTGATGGGGGCCCGATGAATACTGTAAATTTAGTGCCGATCTGCTAGATCGGCGCTCATTTACTGGGCCTATTACATAGCCCAATAATCGTTTAGCAAGGGCTGCATGAACATTGTTACTGATGTCCTTAAATCCCTTGCCCAAACAGTATACTTTACCCATCCACGCTCCAGGGCTCCTCCTGCGCTCTGCTTCTTCCCCGGTCCGCACGCTGCAGTTTCAGAGTGGACTGTCAGCTCTGACAGGCGACTCTGAAGCTGCAATGAGCAGGATTAGGTAGGAAGCAGACCGCAGGAGGAGCCATGAAGCATGGATAGGTAATGTATGCTGTTTGTAGAAGCGTCAGCCACCAGCCACGCATCACTATTAAAAGTAGCAATGCATGGTCAGTCAGTGCCCGATGATTTTAGGTTTGGGTCCTACGGTTTGCTGTGGACTTATTGACTTCTATTGGAGAGTATACCAGGCATGCTCTATGACCTGTGTAGAGGGTAAGAAGGTGAGCTGTGGCCATCTGTTTGTGTGTGTGACTTATCATTGTACTTCTGCCTGTGATGCTGAGAGGAGATCATTACAGAACTGAGAGTGTCAGCCTATGATGGGGCTTAGTGGCTATTGGCAAACCACAACATTTTTCTTAGATAAATATACTCTAAAGATAATGTGATGGAAGGTTTTCAATAGTAGAGATAAAAAAAATCTATGATTCATGTGATGGGTTCTTACCCTGACTCTTGAATTTCAAGAACATATATGGATGTAAGTATTTAGTATATATCCTGTACCTGAAATATACCTTCTTATTAGGTCATGAACATCACTAGGTAAGGGGGATGCAATATATTTCTCTTTACGGTCCATGGCATTGCCTATACACTGTACAGGAGAGGTTTTTACTAGAAATGAGCAAACCTCGAGCATGCTCGAGTCCATCCGAACCCGATCGTTCGGCATTTGATTAGCGGTGGCTGCTGAAGTTGCATAAAGCCCTAAGGCTATGTGGAAAACATGGATATAGTCATTGGCTGTATCCATGTTTTCCAGACAATCTTAGAGCTTTATCCAACTTCAGCAGCCCCTGCTAATCAAATGCCAAACAATCGGGTTCGGATGGACTCGAGCATGCTCCACGTTCGCTCATCTCTAGTTTTTACTTTTTTTATTAGTACACAGTGGTGCCTTGGATTACGAGCATAATTTGTTCCAGGTCCATGCTTGTAATCCAAATCCACTCTTAAACCAAAGCAAATTTTCCCATAAGAAATCACTAATAGACAATTGGTTCCACACCCCAAAAATTATGATTTTTTTTTCTGAATAACATGTAGAACAGATGAAACAAATAACGAGAAAAAGTTGAATATATGATAAGTTATTGTACAGTATAGCAATCAGCATGTTGGGCATAATGCACAGTAAGTGCATAAACCTGAAGAAACAGCAGCAGTCTAGATACAGAATGGAGATGCAAATCCCCATAATGCAGTAGTGTAGTACAACAGGCTACAATAGAGAAACAAGGCTGCTGTTGGAGGTCTGTGTGGTCACATGACAACAATGGGGAGGGGGGTCAGCATGGACCAATCAGCAAGTAAGAATCACAGAGCTGTGCAGCTGTGCAGAACAGTGACAGAAACTTTTCTATACATCAGTGTGTATAGATGAGTGTAACTGCAGACACATTATAGCAGCAGTGTGAATGGCTGAGTGTAAGTGCAGGCATTTTATTGCAAGAACAAAGAGGATGGGAGACGCAAGGGCTGATAGACACTGCAGGAAGCATAAAGGAATGAGCAGGGACTATGTGGGCACATAAATGCAGCGCCCTCTGTTCGGGGAGAGAGGGATTACAGCTATGAAGAGATTACCTCCATAGTTCTGTCCCCTGATGTAAGCCCCAGCTTGAAGTGGATCTGCTATGATTTGGAAGGTGAGGGAGACTTCCTGGGTCAGAGTACAGAGCTGTAGACCACGCTATGCAGACCATGCCCCTCCCCCACCCAGTACAGGGAGCTCTTAAACCAAAGCTATGCTCTTAAACCAAGTTACAGTTTAAGGCTGGGTTCACACTACGTATATTTCAGTCAGTATTGTGGTCCTCATATTGCAACCAAAACCAGGAGTGGATTAAAAACACAGAAAGGATCTGTTCACACAATGTTGAAATTGAGTGGATGGCCGTCATTTAATGGCAAATATATGTTGTTATTTTAAAACAACGGCTGTTATATTGAAATAATGGCCGTTATTTACTGTTATATGGCGGCCATCCACTCAATTTCACCATTGTGAGAACAGAGCCTTTCTGTGTTTTTAATCCACTCCTGGTTTTGGTTGCAATATGAGGACCACAATACTGACTGAAATATACGTAGTGTGAACCCAGCCTAAAAAAACCCAAACTGTGAGCTCTTCTTAACCACTGTACATGTAAGGCAGAGATGAAGTATTTTGGAAAATTAATACATTGTGTCATTTCAGTTAAATAGATGTAAAGAATGACATATTCCATTGCTGGAGATATTAAATAAAACAGGGGCTGTAGGATCCCTCAAATCATACACTGTGGCTGCTGGCAAAGACCATTATTGTATTTGTAATCCTGCCAAAACAGATGAAAGCTGGGTTTTATGCTATTTGCACCTCACATGGACTCTTCACAGCAACTGGTTTTGAACAGATTTTTGGCATCTACATGCGCAAGCCATAGCAGTCCATTTCACTTACCTTCTGCTCCTTGCCAGCTCCCCAGCTAAGACTCCAAATCTGTGTACTCTAAGAAATGCTCCAAAACACGCTCCACATAAAAATCCCATCTTACGCCTTACAGAGAGAAGCATACTGCCACCAGCACTAACAACTAAAGGGTATTATTGTTCCGTTTATTACATCAGACCTAATAGCCAGAAATTCAATCTAGCAGAATAGTGTACAGTACGGAAAGGTAATTCGGCAGTCCGCAGCAACATTTGTCGCGGTCAGTTGATTTAAAATAAAGGCCAAACATTTGGTTTGGATGCAGTAATGATGCCAGCCAGCAGTGCCAACCACAGAGCCACTGTGTAGCCATGGAAAGTATCCATGTTTATCAGATACATCCAGATTTATCAGCCATGGCTACAACCACTGTAATATCTATATAATGCTATAATCACTACAGGGAAACCAGGAGTTATCTATCTATGCCTCAGCAGGCAGGCCGGCGAAGGAGTGTCTGTGTACATGTGGTTACTTAGTAAACTGGCTTAGTTATTAGGAGGTCCATGTTAAACATCTACTTACATGGGGCACTTGGCAAGTATGCACAGGTGTTAGGGGGTTAATGTTAAATACATATATTAGGAAGTACAGAAGCCATTACTGTGTTTGTGAAAAGCTATTTAGACTACTATGGATAAAGCGGGGGCTTTATGGCAGTGTGGCATTGCTTGCAAGTTGCAATAAAATTGTGAAACTAATGCAACATGACATTAGTGTTATTGTAGGAGGAAAAATCACCATCATAGAAAATCTAACCAATGGATCATGGAGCTTTAAACTGGCTATAGTACATGGATCCTGTAGCCTACCATGAACACGAGTAAGACTTATTGTAACTATTACATAGTGGTGACATCAGGTTTTAAATGGTCTTGACAGAGCAAGCTAAGCAAATACACTTCTGTAATCACAGCTACAATAGAAATGATTGTTTCACTTCAGAGCAGTAGAATAACCACCTAATGTTGTGGTCTGTAAGAAAATAAGATTGTATCTAGAATCTTCTGCTCTGAAAGAATACCTGTACTGGATGACAGAAGACACAGCTGCTACACATACACCTAAATACTCATGAGCAGATACAATTGAGTAGATTTGTCCATGCCATAGGCCAGCGCTCCCCCATCGGTGACTCACCAGCTGGTGCCCAGAGATGTCGTTCTAGAACGGCTGCAGAGCCACAGGTTGGGCGACACTACAGTAGATACATTAGGAGTTATAGACTCTAAACTGCTATTTCATGAATATTAATGAATGCTAATTAAACTAAACATGATTATACTATGTAGCTATGGAAAGTACTAATTATTCGTATATAGGCACTAAAGGCAAACACAGTGCTGTAGCCAGAATGCAATAATCATGTAACAAGAAAACATTATGTTAAGAAACAGTAACAGACTGAGAGACCTAAAGTAAACAGCTCATTATACACTGTTGATTGTACTGCTATCACATTGAATGTTACTGGGAATGCTGAACGCCAGCATTTCTTTAACACAAATGTGTCATCAGAAAATGACCTACTGTTGTCAAGGTTTCATTGTCAACACATTCATAAAGGATTTTTAGTGATTTTTTTTCCATTTTCCATCTAACCATCTAATAAATAAATCGAATTCAGAAATCTTGCAGTTTTCATTCTGGCCACTGATCTTTAGAATATTCTGATACTTCCTGTTTCATAGGGATCAGAGTCTGCTGATTTTCATCACAGGCAGGATTACAATAAAAAGGTGATGCTTATGTGATGTCCCACCATGGGTGTCAGTGGTCTATACACCCCTTGCAAAAGCTTGTACTCCAAGTAAAAGTGGTAATGAAGTTGTACCTAAGTTTTGCCACTAGATGTCGCGACTATTTGTATATGTACTTGTATATTGCACAGCTGCATTGAAAAAGGGTTTATTGTTTGTTGATAATCTGCACACCAATAAGAGCTCTTTTCTGTCCTCCACCTATCTCTGGTCTCCTTTTTTTCTGCACTTTCTTCTCCGCCACTCACAGGAGGTATTACACACCCTGTAGGAAGTTGTCACATGGGGAGAGGAAGTGTTAGTGAATCTTAGCTCTCGGTGGAGAGAGGACGCACGACAAGATGGTCCCTGCTGTAGTTCAGCTGGGCCCTGGCTCTGCCAGGTTCCCTGTCAGGGACAGAAGAACAAGTCCAGTGTAGTCTAGTCTGGAGTGTGGTAGTGGATGGACACACATGGAATACACAGAAACTCCTCTTTCTAAAAGCAACAACTAGCCTTACTATGCAGTGCTAAACTACTCGGGAGAGGACAAGTCAGAGATCACCCCAACCCACACCGTGAACATTTCTAACAGTGCAGGACAGTATCCTAATAAAATAGGAACTGATCCAGATAGAGCAAAGTTGCTACAAGCCTATGTACTCCCATCTCGCAGCGCAAGTGTAACCAGGTAATTTTGGCCACCTTGCTCAACTCAGGTAACAAGGTCTGGGGCTTGTGTCACCCTAGGAGGAAGGTTCACGCAACACTGTAGGGCAATAGGGGGTACAGCGACAACAAAGGTGGAAACACAGGCACAAGTAGTCTTTTATTCTCAAGTACTCCTCAGTATTCTACTTCTTCTTCTTCTAAAGTTCCAACAGAGAACACTTCTACCTGGGTTGGGACTCTCAGCACAAACACCTCTCTACTACTCTGAACTCTCAGAACAAACTCCTCTCTCTACTGCTCTAAACTCACTCTACTTCTCAGCATGCAACCAAGTCAGCATAGCTCTTCTGCTCCAAAAGCTCTTAACACAGATTGTGTCTAGTCAAGTCAGAAGTCTATTGTCTGCTACTGTATTAAGTATTACCAAAGTAAAGAATATTTTATTGATAGTAACAGGACTCAGTGGTTATTGTTCCAGCACCTACACAGTTGTTTAACCATCCTTTGGTCATCTACCCTTTCCTCTAGAACTCAGATCACATGACTAAAGAATTCAATACTTTACCTTTACTTTACATACTTTACCTGTTCAGTTTTGCCACAATCTGGCCTTTTCCTCTGGACTCACTAGTGGCCAATGACTTCAAGCATTTTAACAAAGTAGAACAGCACAGTATACTAAGCGTTGCTTTTCTTTGATATAAAGCTGAAGGCCAGTAATTCTGTCATTTTTCACGGCCTATTTTATTTTATTTTTCACAAAGCATATCATATGGTACAGTGTGAACCTAGCCTTACAGCTAAGTTAAAAAAAAAAGTGCTGAATGTTCAGTGTAAAACAGTGTGGCTAAATTATGACCTAAATTGTGTATAATACAATTGCTATGCAAGGTGGCAGTTACAAACCAGCAGAAAAGAATGACTAAGGGTACAAACCCACACACCGTATACGCAACAAATACGCAACAAATACGCAACAAATACGCAGCAGTTTGATGGTGAAGATTTAATGCTGAGTAGAGTTATTTAGATCTAATCTGCTGCGTTTTTGTTGCGTATTTGTTGCGTTTTTGCTGCGTATTCGCTGCGTATCGCAGCAGTAAATACGCTGTGTATACGGTGTGTGGGTTTATACCCTTAAAGTCTAACTCCAGTTAAGGGTATAAACCCACACACCGTATATGCAGCGTATTTGCTGCTGCGATACGCAGCAAACTCGCAGCAAGCTCGCAGCAGATTAGATCTAAATAACTGAACACAGCATCAAATCTGTACCAACAAATCTTCTGCGTTTTTGTTGCATATCTGCTGCGTATACGGTGTGTGGGTTTATACCCTAAAGGTAAAAAAAAATAAAATAAACCAGCTGCAGAAGTAAATAGCATTGCTTACCTGGCTGACCCACTTCTAAAACTTCCAAAAATCCATTTGTTTTGGGGGTCTTAGTTCTGTATTTTGTGGCTGTACTTCCTGGTTGAGCAGTTGCTCAGTACTACAGGTCCCAGAATGTATTGCTTTCTCTAAGCTGTTCAGTACTCCACCCTGCCCATTCCTCGCCCTAAACTTTTGCAGAATATCTATACTTTGTTCACACATTGCAGTTTGTTACTGAATTATGTGTTACTATTAGGTATATTGTTTTACTAAATTATTTTGCAGTACTTTATCATTTCATCCTATTCCCACCCACACAGCACACAGTTACTACCTGTAACACCACACAGCAAGCAGACTGTTCCTTCCTGTAACGCTGATACTGGAGTAATGATCTTTTTTAATTTAATTTGTGCATTTTTTTTCCTTCTCCTCTCCACACGCATTTTATGGACTTTATCCGATATTATCTTACATAGGATGTACTGTTTATGCCTTGTTTTTTTGTCCAGGTGGGATTGACAGTGCAGGCTCATTTAGCATCATTTAACTGTGTTACTACATAATTTTGGTTAAGACGCTGCAGTACTGCAATGTAACTCCAACAGGTGAACATAGCCCTAATTTTACTGCAGACTTTTGCACAATCAGTGAAGTTGCAGCAGCTGCTTCTGTCACTCCTTATCTGCTCAGATGTAGGTTGGAGGGCTGTCAGAGATGGTAAATTAGTAAATCATTCAGGGGGTTGGGAGATCCAGCCAAACCTCCTGTGACATTAGAGATGATGCGTTGACACAGGGGAGAAAAGCTGGGGTCAATACAAGTTTTGTAGTCCTTCCATTTTCCATTTCCTGTCAGTGATGAAAAGCCAGACAAGCCAGTGAAGTGAGGACTATTGGTAATAACATTATATTCAAAAGTCATATATCTTGGGGTGATAGTTTCATTTAAATACAATTTTCTCATACTGGAGTACCCCTTTAAGGATCTAAATCTGTATAGTCTGGAGGAAGGAAAGGACAGGGAGGACATGATCAAAACCTTTAAATATGTTAAAGGACAAATTAAGGTTCAAGAGTGAAGTGTTTTCAATAAAACAAAAACAGCTGAACACAAGAAGGGGACACAGTTGGAGGTCAGTCGTGGGAAAGATCAGAAACAACATAAGAAAAATATCACTTTACTGAAAGAGTAGTACAGTGTACTAGGTAAATCTACAATAACTGGATTTAAACATGCCTGGAATAAACAGACTAGATGGACTAGGTGGTCTTTTTCTGCTGACAATCTTTTATGTTTCTATGCTTTTAAGCTGAGATATGGGAAATTGTGGAGTGTAGCCATTGGCTGAACTTTATTTGGCTTTAAACAATCTTTCTCACCCCGCCTCCCCCTACACACATGTATGCTTGTCCTCACCAGGGAGAGGGGAGAATCGCCACTGCCAGACACCTCTGCCCGACCATTCTCTCCCTGACATTTGCTGTCACTGAAAAGTCAGGGGGTTTCATACACATTATCTGGTTGGTCAATCCCACTGAAATTAATTTGGACTACTTTATTGTTAAGGCATATGGTACAACTTTAGTACTCAATGTGTTAACTATTTTGAACTCCACTGACACTATAGAGTTACTTCCAGACACTATTGTTTCAATCAGTTTGGAGCGATCAGATAACTAATATGTTAAGCCTTTTGGCTCCATAATGAACAAAAGTAATGGTAAAGTGAACAGAACCTTAATCACTGTATGAAATCATATTGGATAAGATTAGAAGTTAGATTTTTTTTTATTGTACATGGCCACATTCACACAATTTGGGGAATTTACTATTCTTACATTTTTAGATTACTGTTCTCTAGACACTGCTTGGGCAGCACTTTTTTTTAACCTATGCATGTTCAGAGCTTTTCTTCACGAAAAGACGCGGCCAGAAGAATGTATGTTTTCCTGATGAAAATATTAAATAAAGTGTCTCATTTACAGTCAGAGGCGGATTAAGGGTATCATGTGCCCCGGGATGTTCAGAAATTTTGGGCCCCCTCTAGCCATGCCCCCACTAACCCAACCCAGTAACCACACCCCCTCCCCACCAACTGCCTCACCCCACTAATATAGATGTCTTCTCATATGTTGTAGATCATCTTGAAGTTTTACATTATGCATGAGCAGTCTATAATACAGGTGTGGTGCCATTGCATCAAAATCCAGTATGACATATAGAGTTGTTTGCCATGCTAATTTAACCCAATGTTTTACATGCTGTTTATTAATCCTAGCGGTTAAAACTAGCAAGGCAAACAAACCCTACTAAAGTGGATGGACTGACATGCAGACATTCACTGGAAGAATAAAAAGATAAAAAAAACACTTCTATTCCACCTGGCTCACACACATTTTGAATGTGAACAGGGATTTACTAAATAGACCGTGCACAATGCAGTCTGCGTGTCAATACCAATCAGCAAACAATTGTACATTCCCCCCAATGTGTTATATACTGTTCCACAGAAGTAGAGCATGTAGCATCCTTTATTAACCTGCAGCCCATACATGCTTTGTTGGTAGCAACCATAAAACCGCATGTCAAGTTAGAGAATGCTAATTCTGACAGGGAACGTATAGCACTTAAGCATTACTTATTAGTGCCATTAATTTTGAGAAGATTCTGTGTAACAAAGACAAATTGTTTTCATTAATTCAGAAGAAAAGAAGGTGACTTTCTGATCTAAAATTGGCATTCAAAACATCTCTATTAAGTGTTCTGGTTCTTAAACGGAGTTCACTTTAGGTAGGCAGCAGGTTAAAGTAACTGCTAATTTATTTTCCCAATTACAGTTTCTTTACATGCTGTTGCTAGCTCTCTATCACTTACTTGCTTGGCTTTCTTTGGGTTTAATTAGTTTATTGGCTGATCTGAAAGCCTTTCACTGGATTTCTCTTTCCTGTGTTCCGGCCTAGCAGGAGGTTGTTGTTCTATTTAGGTTTATTTTATCTACTGCTCTCTGTTCAGCTTCGTGGTGTAGTATTCATTGTCTGTCTGCATTGCTTAAGTGGTTAGGACTCTGTGCCTACAGCAGCTGTGTTGTCTGTAGAGTTTCTGGAAACCACTGCTGAGCTTAACACATTCCTTACCTAAGGGACTTAAAATAAAGAACCCCAAATCCATCACAAACATTAGTACTAATGCCATGCCATATAAATCTCTACGGAGTACATTCCATGAATTCTTGGCACTTTCCATCTTCCTCACTTAGAGAGTCCTTGCATCAACCAAGCATCTTTTTAGGTCTATCAAGGAATGTGCTTATGTTTTGTTATGTTTTATTGCTTTCCCCAAATATAAGTGATGTGTAGAAGTTTTAGGCAGGTGTGGAACAGACACTGCAAATGATGGAATGGCATCATAGGCCCTTTTACAAAGACTGTTGCAAATAAGCACTGATCAGAGAGATCAGCGTTTACTAGCAGAGTCTTAACAAGGCTCACCTGATCTTGTGGCCTATTAACAGCAGCGCTGATTGGCTGATGAGGAGTGAGGGGAGCTGGGAGCATCATACAGCCGCGGCACCGAGCAGGTAATGTATGCTCCGGGCCGGGGGTGCAGGCAGCAGGTGGCCAGGGGTTAAAGGGGCCGGGTCACATATCTGCAGCGGAATGAAAATTCCGCTGTGGGTATGTGACCCCATAGAACTTCACTATACCAGGATCCGCAGCAGATTTCGATGCAAATCGCAGCGTGAGATCCGCTGCTGATCCGGTACGTGTGAAGCTACCCTTACATGTAAAGATATGCAGGTGACTACCAAAGATTTAAATGTCTGCACAAAAGACTTTATCAGCTGGAAAACAGGAGATTTCTCATTTGTCAGCTGTCTGCTGACCTGCAGACACAGGTCTTTTATTGCCACTGAGGCTAACCATAAGTAGCCTGTGTAAAAGGGCTCTTAGGGCCCTATTACTCCAACAGATTATCTGACAGATTTTTTTTTAAAGCCAAAGCCAGGAATGGATTTGAAAAGTGGAGAAATCTCAGTCTTTCCTTTATTTCCTGTTTATAGATTGTTCCCGGCTTTAGCTCAAAAATCTGGCTGGTGTAATAGGGCCCTTACTTTGCAGCACTTTTCCACACCTGCCTATACCTTCTGCATAGTAATGTACCTTTAGGCTTTTCTAAATGTGTCCTATTTCCATAATTCTGTAGCATTCTGATATACTATTACTAACCATTATTACTGAGGTGTCTGTCAAGGAGATCATGCAATTTGAACTCGAACATGATCAATAAAGTAAGTACTGGTGCAGAATAGAGATGAGCGAACCTCGAGCATGCTCAAGTCCATCCGAACCCGAACTTTAGGCATTTGATTAGCGGTGGCTGATGAAGTTGGATAAAGCCCTAAGGCTATGTGGAAAACATTGATATAGTCATTGGCTGTATCCATGTTTTCCAGACAGCCGTAGAGCTTTATCCAACTTTAACAGCCACCACTAATTAAATGCCGAACGTTCGGGTTCGGATGGACTTGAACCCGAACCCGGTTCACTCATCTCTAGTGCAGGGGTGTTTATTAGTCCTTGTAAAATCACTTGATCACCAGAACAGCTGTCATATAACAGATCTGCTTGGTCTATCCACCTAGACCAAGTTCTTACACCGTAACTGCTGCATGCAGATGACCATGCTCACCAATGGCCACATGATTTTTCCATGATCACATCTTATGAGCTGACCTCCAAATCATCTTTAACCCTTGGAGGACCAAGCCAAAAATTATCCAGTGGGCCGCGCAAATTTTGATCTTAGAGTTTTCGTTTTCCCCTCCTCCCCTCCTAAGAGCTCTAGCACTTTCAGTTTTCTATCTACAGGGCCATGTAAGTGCTTGTTTTTTACAGGAATAGTTGTACTTTGTATGGCGTCTTTCATTGTACCATAACATGTATGACGGAATCCCAAATATATTATTTATGAAGATATAAATACGTGAAAACGTAAAAAGAATGCAATATGGTAATTTTTGGGGGGTTCCTGTGTCTATGTAAGGCACTATATGGTAAAAGCCACATGATAGCCCGAAAACAACCATATGCAGGTTTCACAAATTCTCTTATGTTATATATATTTTTTTTAATGAAATCCTTTTTTTCTCAGCAATTAATTATTAATAAAACGGGCCTATTGTGACGCTTATAACTGTTTTATTTTTCCCCTACGGGGCTGTATGGGGTGTCATTTTTTCCACCATGATCTCTAGTTTTTATTAATACCATATTTGTGAAGATCGGATGTTTTGATCACTTTTTCTTATTTTTTTTTATATAAAATGTAACAAAATCGGTAATCTGCGCACTTTTTCCCCTCTTTTCGTGTACGCCGTTCACCGTTCACAATGACGCTTGTTATATTTTAATAGATCGGACAATTACGCACGCTACGGTATATTATATGTTTATTTATTTTTATATGTTTTATTTATATAATGGGAAAGGGGGGTGATTTCAACTTTTATTGGGGGAGATGTTTTGGGGTAGTGTGTTAGTGATTTTAACTTTTTTTTATACATTTTAAGTCCCTTTGGGGGACTTGTACATACATTAGATTCATTTTCTACACTGATCATTGCTATGCCATAGGCATGTGAACAGATCGCTGATCGGACAGCACGGAGGAAGGTGAGAGACCTCCAGCGGTCCGTTTCAACGATCGGGACACCCTCATTCACACTGCGGGGGTCCCGATCGGTAAGTGACAGCTCAGGACGTACCGGTACTGTACGTCCAGGGTCATCTGGGCCCAGACTTCCAGGACGTACCGGTATGTCCTAGGTCGTCTAGGGGTTAATCATTCACAAGTCTTTCAGTGTAAACATTGGTTGTTTGCAGGGATCAGTATTATATTATATTAAAACAATCATATTAACAACTTAGCAATTTATCTTTTTGTTTATAATTTAAAATAAAAAAAATCATCAATTGTTGTTTCCTAAACAAGCGCTTAAGCAATTTATCTGTACGTGTAAAAGGACCCTTAGTTTCTATGACAGCTCCAATTACAAGGTAATATGTAGTACAATGATCTTGAAGATCCATATTAAAAGATCCAACAGTTTATATGGAAGCAAGGCACTGGTGACATTCTCCAGCCTACTACCTGGACCTGAGGACCTGGGGTCAGATATGTTCTATAGGCTGTCGTAGCAGTACACTGGCTATGTTGGTGTTATTCCTACTTTCACATCATACAAGTATTTAATATGCATCAGAGTTGATGTTGATCTTTTTTTAATCTGAAATCTTCTTTTTGTTGTCCATTGTCTGAAATGTACTGTATATCTAGAAAATATCTGTCATATTCCTGCCTTCTGTTCTGCTAAATTTTTTTAGAGGACAAAGGCTAAGAACTTTATGGTCAAGACATGAGTGTTTCTTGAAAGTAAAGGGTATGTCATGGCCTTAAGTAAGTATTCGTTCCCTGGCTCTGTGAACAGGGATAGCGTAACCGCTGACTCACAGATGTCTTTGTTTAATAACAAAAAGATAAAATCTCCAAAGGCCAATTCTGATTTTATCCAATTACAGTTTCAGTTCAAGTAGCTGTTTAGAAACTACTTGTCTGGAATATAGACCGGGCCGCCATTCACCCTTGTCTGCCTCGCTAGGTTCCCTGAGAATATTTAGCTGCATGAAAAACATACACTTGACATGTTTGGATTATTCTGTTATTGGCTGGTCCCTTGATTCCAGGACACAGCCTGAAAGGGATTGACAGCTTAAAAATGAAGTCTGTTTAACACTGGTTAGTTTAGATAGGATTCACCGTTGCCTAATAATACACTACAGCTCAGCATTCTTTCATAGCCATGGGGCACAAAATAACTACGGCTAGCTCTGTCTGGAGAGCATTTAAAGTAAACACAGCGGTGGACCATGCTCCTTTGGATGTTAATCTCAGCTGGCTTCATCCGTTGGGAAAGTAATAAGTCTCTGAAATTTAGATTCGTTCCTTTAAGCGATATAACACCGTGATCTAACATAGAGCTCAGGAACCCTTTCAATGCTGAATTTGTTCATTGTTCAGCATTCTTCAACTCAGCATTAAGAGCTTACGGGGTCTTGGTGGGAAAGCTTGGGGCGATTGCTAACTAAATTACAACAACAGATACATAATGTGACATAACAAGTCAACCAAGTTTGTCGATAAAGAGGTGGTACCCTTCAGGTTTGATGAAAGATGACTGATCCATGTATGCAGGGAAGGATATGATGATGGAGCCATCCTAACATACACAAACAACCTTGTTATAATTACCAGTGTTCAGGCATTCTGCACTGAAAATCCATAGCAACATACAGTACAGTAGTTATTAAGGGTACATCCTCAGTTTGGGTCACAGCTTGCGATAGGTTATACAAGGAGTTAGTATTGGGCCATTTCAATTTTTATATGGTTATTAGTGACCTTGTAGAGGGATTATAGAATACAATTTCAATATATGCAGTAAGGTAATTCACAAAGAGGGGGAAAATATAACAGTACAGAGGGGTATGAGGAAATTTGAGGCTTGGGTGAAGAAATTATAAAGTTTAATGTGGTTTAATGTAAGGTCCTGCACTTAATGTGTCACTGTCGTTATAACTTTCCAAATCTGAATCAACAATAGATGTGATATATAAAGCAAGTTTGCAAATTACATTCATTTTTTTTAGTTATCTTGGAAAACACTGCACTTCCTGTTTTCTGACTCTTTTTCTCAAAAAACAGGAAGTCCCGTGTTTCCCAGGCCATCTGAGTGCTCACAGAGAGAAGGCAGTCATGTGATTGTCGGACACTACTCTCTGTGACTCTCTGTACTACTAGCCAGGATTCCTGTCTTTTTTTTTTTGGCAACCAGTACAAGTCTGAAAACCTGCCTTCAGAAGACCGGACCTGGATTTCTGGTAAGTATAGCTTTGTTTTACAGTATAACTACAACAAAAAATAAATAAATATATATATATATATATATATATATATATATGAAGAGAAGGGGCTGGGAGATCCAACTACATAGCAGCTATGTGGGCTGCTGGCATAGCAGTGATTGGCCGGCTGAATCAGGTGATGTGGGTGTATATAGATCCTGGTCTCCAGATGATTGATGATAAAGAAAAAAAAAAGAAAAAAATTATATATATATATATATATATATATATATATATAT
Organism: Dendropsophus ebraccatus; assembly: GCF_027789765.1. Taxonomy (NCBI): domain Eukaryota; kingdom Metazoa; phylum Chordata; class Amphibia; order Anura; family Hylidae; genus Dendropsophus; species Dendropsophus ebraccatus. Next base: position 56,609,608 of record NC_091462.1, read on the forward strand.
ACACGATATACTAGTATTGTACAGAATAGTATAGTAGTATATAGCTAGTAACAGTCAGGTATATCCACAATGATCCAAAAACAGTTTTTTTAATTTTTACTTTTTTATGTCACTTTTTTTACTTTTTTTATGTCACTATTTAATAGCCATTTTACTTTTACCTGTCTTCAGAATAAATGCTTTCCTACCTAAAGCCATAAAAATGGATGGCAGCCATTTACATAATTAGATGTATCCTATACATTGTAGAAACTGAGACATTTTTAGACTTCAGGCAGTATTAAACCTTCACATTCTTCCTAGCTATCTGTCAGGGCTGCGGTGGCGTCCCGCACTCCGGACCGCCGCCGCATCCCCTCACCTTGTCCTGCAGCCGCCGGTGTCCACATGCAGGGATCCGGCGCTGCCGCCACTTCGGCCCCTGGGGGCGCCTCACCTCGCCCCGCTCCTGTCCGTCGCTGTGGCGGCTGGCGCGCGTCCCCGCCTCCTAGGGCGCGCGCGCGCCGGCTGTCTCTGAGTTAGAGGGCCAGTCCGTCCCTAATTGGTTCCTGTTCACACTCTCCTATAAATTCCAGCCCTGCCCCACCACAGGTGTTGGAGCCTCTACATGCTTCCCATAGCGTTTGGCCCAGCTCCCTGTTGTTCCTGACCTCAGTCCTTGTTCCTAGCTCCTTTCTGCTGCTTAACCCATTGTTTCCTGAGTTCTGTCTGCCACCTGCGGTTACGCCTCCAGACCTCTGCCTGCTGCTCCTGCCACGCCTCGCCTGCTGTCACTAGCAACCAAGCCAGGGGTAGCGACCTGGGGGTCGCCTGCCGCAGCAAGCCCATCCCGCCTTGCGGTGGGCTCTGGTGAAAACCAGCGGCCCCTTAGACTCCGCTCCCTGGTGCGGTTAGTGCCATCGCTAGTCACGGTTCAGTGGATCCACGATTCCAGGCGTTACACTTTCATGCCTCATAGTGCAAACATGGTTCCTTGCTGCTTATCCCATCTGTGATTTTCACAAAGCAAGTTATTACTAAAAGCAGACCAACTAGTAAAAAAAGCATAAATCATCTAAAAAGCATGTTATGTTTTCCTTTGTTATACTACAACTATTTGCTTATAGAAAGGCCAACAGTTTGGCATAAATAATTGCAATAAGGTTACTTTACTATTATCCATATAGTAAGGGTATGTTCACCCAGAACTGAAATGCTGTTGATTAGAGATGAGCGAACCTCAAGCATGCTCGAGTCCATCCGAACCCGAACGTTCGGTATTTGATTAGCGGGGGCTGCTGAACTTGGATAAAGTTCTAAGGTTGTCTGGAAAACATGGATACAGCCAATGACTATATCCATGTTTTCTATATAGCCTTAGGGCTTTATCCAACTTCAGCAGCCACCACTAATCAAATGCCGAATGATCAGGTTCGGATGGACTCGAGCATGCTCGAGGTTCGCTCATCTCTACTGTAGATTTGTTGCAGAGTTTCTCAATTAACATCAATAGTGAAGTCAAACTCTGGAACAAATCTGCTGTAATCCCGTCTTGTGAGCATATAACCTAAAGACCCTATTACATGGGGCGACTGGAGGAGCAAATGTCAGTGCTTGTTTGCTCCTCGTTCCCCGCTTGCTGCCACCACTATTGCATGCGTTGGCGGGGGGAGCTGCGGGGGGCTGCTCGGGTGATCGCAGATAGCAGCGGTCTGCTGCTGCTGCTCCTTTTCCACAGAGCGACAACAGCAGCTCGCCGCTATATTAGCCGTTTGTCTTTCAACTTATTGAAAGACAAACAACGGCAACGATCAGGCGACATTGTTCTTGTTGGCTGATCGCTGCTTTCTATTACACAAGACGATTATCGGCCGAGTACGATAATCCGTTTCATGTAATAAGGCCTTAAGGCTAAGTTTACACAGCGTAAATTTTTATTAAATAATGGCCGTTGCAACACCAGCTGCTATTTATTGAAAATCAAAATAACATTGCGTCTTATGGAATTCAAGCCGGAGTGTATACACTTTGTAACACACTGGCCGGGATTCCATGCAGACGCATAGAAAACTCAAATGCCAGTTTTGTTAAGTCGCTTGTTGATGGCTTTATTGTTGCTACCAAAGATCCAAGAGGACTTTGGTTGGTCATGTGTGGCCAAAGTTTCATTTGTATGGCAAAGCTTTAGATGGCAATATAGAATTCTCCTCTAACTATAGCTTGCAGAACATATTAAGTGTTTGATGTGTTTGTCCAGGACTGCTAGAAGTAACCTTTATAGTGTTAATTTCTATTTTAATATAAGTTGCTTTTTAAAAGAAGAAAAACTTTTGTAGAGCAAATATCAAAGGAAAACTGTGATGTGAATCCTACATTATATAAATGCAAACAAAATACTGTATGGGAAATCTAGTGGGATTGAATATATGAATGGCCGCAGAGATTTCTGCGATTTAAAAGGTTATTTGCTGCATATTTAATGTATACGTTTGCCTGTCTATGAAATACAATATAGCAAAGATTTTTTCATCAGTGAATAGGTTTCTTACATCAATAGTCTCAACTACGTCATGTAACAATATACTAGTTCAGATTTGTGTAGGCTTTTTTAGCTCTTACCTGCCACATAGTATTAGACTTTCTTTAGTTTATTGCTGGTGGAGCCCTACTTATGCCAAGTTAATAGTTAATAGTTAATCTTATTAGATCTTAATAGTTAATAGTTAATCTTATTAGAAAGTATAGGTATGTGTTCTCAGGGACATAGATACACTGTGGGGAAAATAAGTATTTGATACGTTGCCAATTCTGCAAGTTTTCTCACCTACAAAGAATGGAGAGGTCTGTCATTTTTATTGTAGGTACACTTCAACTGTGAGAGACAGAATCTATTTTAAAAAAATCCATAAAATCCCATTGTTTAATTTTTAAATTATTATTTAGCATTTTATTGCATGAAATAAGTAATTTATACAACAGAACTTAATATTTGGTACAGAAATCTTTGTTTGCAATTACAGAGGTCAAACGTCTGTCCTGTAATTCCTGACGAATTTTACACACATTGCACCAAGGTTTTGGCCCACTCCTCTAACCAGACCTTTCAGGTTTCGAGACTGTCGCTGGGCAACATTGAGTTTCAGCTGCCTCCAAAGATTTTCTGTCAGTTTCAGGTCATATGCTGGAAGACCCGGCCACAACCCATCTTCAATACTCCTACTGAGGGAAGGAGGTTGTTGGCCATAATTCATGTCTATATCAATCCTCCCTTTAATACAGCGCATTTATCCTGTATCCTTTGCAGAAAAGCACCCCCAAAGTATGATGTTTCCACCCCCATGCTTCACAGTTGGGGCTGTTTTCTCATGGTTTTACTTATCCTCCTTCATCATTCAAACATGGCAATTGTTTGATACTTAAAAGTTTTATTTTGGTCTCATCTGACTACAGGACATTCCTTCATGCCTCCTCTAGATCATCCAGAGGCTCACTGGCAAACTTCAAATGGGCCTGGACATGTGCTGGGGTGAGCAGGTGGACCTTGCATGCTCTGCAGGATTTTAATCCATGTCGGCATAATGTGTTACGGTTATCTCTGAGACTGTGGTTACAGCTGTCTTCAGGTCATTGACCAGGTCCGCCTGTTTAGTTCTGGGCTGATTTTTGACCTTTTCCAGAATCATTCTTACCCCGTGAGGCAATATCTTGCATGGAGCCCCAGACCAAGGAAGATTGGCAGTCATCTTGTGTTTCTTTAATTTTCTAATAACTGTGCCAACAGTTTTTGTCTTCTCACCAAGCTCCACATCTATTGTCTTGTAGCCAATCCCAGCCTTGTGCAGGTCTACAATTCTGTCCCTGGTGTCCTTAAACAGCTCATTAGTCTTGGCCATGGGGGAGAGGTTGGAGTGTTACTGATTGAATGTGTAGACAGGTGCTTTTTTCTATTCAGGTAACAGGTGCAATTAATACAGGTGAGTTCAGAGTAGGAGGGCTACTAAAAGGAAAACTAACAGAGTGTGAGATACAGAATTCTTGTTGGTTGGTTGGTTGATCAGTTACTTATTTCCATTAATTGATTATGTCACAAAAGTGTTGGATGAAGGTGAAGCTATCAGCCAAACACATGTTTTTATTATGTTCCACGCCATATGCAAATTATCTTTAACTATTCATCTTGGTCTTCTTTCAAGTAGTCATTGTGATTGGACTTTATTCCGTCGTAATCATGCCTCTCTGGTAATCATGCCCTAGGTGCTGAAACTAAGCAAGGACACTTCCTATATTGCAGAGTTGCGGTCCCATAGCTTAGTCTTAGCACTGACTGATGGGCACTACCTGCAGAGGACTGATGTATGCAGCCCACCCACCATAACTACCTGGAAGAAGAATGTCCAGATGATTAGTTGAAGATCATTTGCATACGGCATGGGAAATAATAAAAGTATGTTTTTAGCCAATAGCTGGCCCTGGGCGAACACATGAAATATACGTTAGGAATTACCGTAGGACGCTATATTAGGTAGGATTTTTAGCTATATACCTGTACAGTATATGCATTGATTGGTTCCTTTAACATGATCTTAGATGTAGAACAACAGCCCGATTAGACTGGCCACTGTGGAGAGTTTATCAGTGCTTTCACCAGAAGACTGATGTAAAAAGTGTAATATTTTTGAGCAACACTATCATTTTTGGCACAAAACATAGGAATTGTCACCAATGAAAATAAATGAATTGTTGCCATGTACCACGTATTGCCTAGATTTGAACCCAAGAATGAAAGTAACAGGCCTTTCAGTCTTGGGTTTAAATCTAGGCAATACCAACATCTTCAAGGAGTAAAGTCTGGATACACTGGTGTCAGCCCACATTTGAAAAACACGCCTAAACACGTCTAAAGGCCGACTTGAGGAGCAAACGAGCGCTCTCAGCGCTTGTTTGCTCCTCATTCCCTGCTCACTGCCGCTGCTAATCCACGCAGCAGCAGCGAGCAGATGAGTCCGAGGAGGGCCGGGGGGAGCTGCAGGGGGGTCTGATGATCTAGCGATCATCCGGGCAGCCCATAGCATACAGCAGCGTCTGCTGCCGCCGCTCTTGTTCCACGGAGCGACAGCAGCAGATCGTTGCTGTATCAGTCGTTTGTTTTTCAACATGTTGAAAGACAAACGACTGCAACGATCAGCTGACATGAACGATGTCGGCCGATCGTTGCCTTCTATTCCACGGGATGATTATCGGCCAAATACGGACGATAATCGTTCCATGGAATAGGGCCTTAAGGGGCCGCTCGTCTTCACCAATTCCAGCCACAAGGCAGGATGGGCTTGTTGCTGCAGGCAACCCCCAGGTCGCTACCCCTGGCTAGGCTTGCTAACGGTGACGGCGAGGTGCACCTAGAAACGCGTAGGCAGGCAGGAACACAGCAAGACTCACGGCTGGAACGACAGGCAGCAGGAATGCAGCAGGACTCAAGCTGGAACCACAAGCAGCAAGAAACACAGATAGCTGGCACCACACACAAGGGAAGCATGCAGAGGCACCAACAAGAAGGCGTGGGAGGTGATGGAATTTATAGTGTAGAGCAGTGTGCAGCAGCCAATTAGGGGCACGCTGGCCCTTTAAATTGCAGCAGTGCCAGAACGCGGGCCTAGGACAGGAAGGACCAGGAAGGGAAGACGCCAAGCAGGGAGGTGAGGGCAGGGCCGTGGTCGGAGATGACAGCTGTAACAATGGTATGAAATAGGGAATACAGCATAGCATATTCCATAAAGCAGTAGAAGAAAAAATGTATGCACACAGTAATTATTATTATTATTATTATTTTATTTTATAAATTGGGTAGTTATGTATAAAACATGCAAATGAGTCATTGGTATTCCTTAGAGATACTGTATACAATGGAGACCTCCCAACCAATGGACCCCATGAGTCCTAGTTATAATTTACCCCTGTAGTATTTGAGCATCTCAGACTGGAATATTTTAGAAGTTGTTGTGTACTGCCACATAGAAGACGTACAGGATAAGTCGTTTAACTACCAGAAAACTTGTGTGTTAAATGAAACTCTTCAGAAGCCTCAGGGAAGATGGAAAAATATTGCTACAGGGCAGAGTGCCACTGATATAATAACTGTGCCACTTTGAATTTTAATGAAAGATGGTGTTATTGCTGGAGACTGATTCTGTCAGCCCGCCGCTGCTTCCCTGCTGGAGAAACACACAAGCATGCTAATTTATATGCATGTTCAAAAGGGCACTTCCCTGCTCTCATGCTAAAAGGTGGCAGTCCTTGGTCTATTTTCTTCCAATTAAATTGTCTCGCCGAAGACAAACTCTGATATTTTTTACAACATTAATTGTAGTTTCAGATCAAATGCTTCTGCCTATATCACCTGCAGTATTAATGCTGGGGTTGCTCAGAGGGCCTGTAATACAGAGTACAGCGCTTGTGTAATTACTATTAATAAAGTCCAGAGAAGGGGTGAAGGACCAGGCAAATAGGAAAATGAAGAAAAATATATTTTTCATATGCAGATACAAATTAAATGGGAAAAAAACACCCCTGCTATGGATATCTTTACCAATTATGAATGCGGAAAATGACAGGTAGAAATGCTCTATAAACTCTTGTTAGTAAAAGTTTATACTGAGCCCAAGTAGCCATTTACTTTAAAACCTCTTTGTAGCCAGAAGTTGTGGTCATGTAGTGCAACCATAACCTGCGGTGAACATCATTTCACATTGCCCGAGGGTTCTCTTTTCTTTTCAAACATGCAAAATTGAATGGAAAGAAAGCTCTCTTAGGTGGGCACAAGGGCCACCAGTCTAGGAAGGATCTACAACAGATTTGCACAGTTGTCTTAGGGCTGCAGTCAGGACACATCCAGAATCATAAAAAATTGCTTGGGAAGACGTTCTTGAAAGTCATTGGTTCTGTTGTTACTCTGATCGGCCACAAATTTAAAACCAGATGAGAAGAGCAACACTGTTAAAGCCAAGTGGGATATCCCAGTCATCAAGCATCTTTAAAATGGCAGGTTATATGTGGATTCTGGTATGCATTGGCTAGTACCTTTTAAAATATACTAGCCATGTTTCTTTGAAAATAAGACCTACCCCAAAAATAAGACCTAGCTCTCAGGCTTTTTGGAGTAGGCTTGAAATATAAGGCCCTCTCAAAAAATAAGCTGTAGTGACAGTCAGATGACCATATCCCTGATGCTGATTGGCTGAGCATCAACCGATCATTGCCAGACTTGTTATGCTTCACAAGCTGTAGGGGAGATGGGGGGGGGGGGAGTGTTAGGATTGAGACATTAAATTGTGTTCGTGTGTGTGGGAGACGGGCAGTGAGTACGTCGGGGAGGGGAGAAAGTATAAAGTATAGGGACTATCTATAGAGGGGGGATGTATACAGCATGGGGGAACAATTACATAGAGGGAGGGATGTATAGAGTATAGGGGGCATACTCCAGAGGGTTGATGTATACAGTATGGGGGAAGAACTCCAGAGGGGGAGGGAGGTATACAGTATGGAGGCCTAACAACAGGGGATCTTACAGTGTAGGCATTTAATAACAGTCGGACATACAGTATGGCAGCTAACTACCGAATAAAGTGCTAAAGTAGGCAGCTAACTACCGAATACTGTAGGAGCATACTATCTTTTTCTGAAAATAAGACCTACCCCAAAAATAAGCCCTGGCCTCTTTTTCCAGGAAAATAAAATAAATTATGTTAAAATAGTCCTAAGAGGGATAATCAGTTACAGGGTCCAAGGCTCATGGGTGTCCAAGGCTCATGGGTGTTCAAGGCTCATTGAGTCACATGGGGAATAAAGTATAGCCAGAGAGGTTCTGTTTCTGAAAGAAAGTCTGCAGATCTATTTCAGGGAAAAATGCTTTTATCTGCCATCCTGAAGAGTCAAAGAGCGTGTACAGGGCCCCGTAGTGCTCTAATGCCACTCCCACTCACTTTACACCCTCTGTGATTTTGGTATGTTGCAATACAATGCTAAAAACTTATTTAAGTTGCACCAGTAGGACTCTCTCTTTAATGAGTAGGGATCCAACTCCTTGCTTAGAATTTTTAGACATCTTTTCTTATAAATTCAGTAAACACATAATATTATATGTTACTATCATATACAGCCCACCGTAAAGTGCCCAAATAATACTTAAAGCCCTCATAATACTACAATTCAGTAAAACAATAATACCAGTATACATACTAAACAATATACAGTCATGTTTAGCTTTCACCAGGGGTTGCAATGCTTAGGGTTCCCATATTAAACTAGCCAGTCAGTTGCCCCATTATATCAGCCTGGTGCGCGAGTGATAACCAGTCTAAAAAAATATCCAGTCTAAAATAAGAGACCTGTGTATACTTTCTTGGCAATATATAGTTAACAACCTATTAAGTGAGAATGAGATCATTTTCTATGCCTTCATATATTTGTAATTTTTAGCATATTCCAAGAATCTAAATGCTAAAAATAAAAGAGGTAAACAACAGCGATAATGCAGTCTTGGAAATCATGCTGATTATATTTAGCAACATTTTTGTTTCTGTGTTCTGAATATATTTGTAGGAATATTAATAGTTGTTAATTGTATAGCTGCCATACATTCAGCAATATTTAGATATGTGAATTGGTGGCTTCCTCCGGCTCACCGGTGGCTGCGGAACAAATAAGGATATTATTTGTAAAAATTAAAGTAAAGGAAAGGGGGTAAAAAATGTGTTTTATTTAATGATAATACTATACAGAGCTAGTGAGAAAATCTATGGTAGTGGAGGAAGCCTATTTACTATGGATGAAGATGGATGTCCATGGTACAGTAGAAAGACCTGTCTAGTGAAATTTTCATATCCAAACCTATAAACATAAAAAGCCATCCATAGCAAAATCTTATGTTTTTTTAAGATGGAATGTGGAATTTTCTGATTTATTACTTGATTTTTTTTCTTCTTTGATATTAGTGTAAGCAATGATTTCCTCTGACATCAGGAAAAAAAGACATCTTACTGAAAGGGGCTTTGTTCTGCATTCCATTAGATCATAACATAATGGAAATTGTAGTTTAGACCTGGATCTTATTTCAGTTTTGCCGTGCCACGATATAATGTTATTATATGGCCAATTGGTTCTACCTAGATTTATAGCCAACTTGGAAGACAATGTTGCGTTCTTCTATGTGTGCCTTGGTTCTGCTTCATCTTCTTCCTCCTCCTGCCCATGCTCACAATAACCCTATTTAAGCTATGTTATATATTTATGTTATATAAATCCCTGCACTGTGATGCACTATGTGAGCGTGATGTCCTTTCTGGCAGATGTGGTCCTCTTAACATCTTTTCACACACTGTACATAATATTGCTTCAAAATAATAGGTTTGCTTTGTAAAATCTATCTTATTTTGTGTTCATTCCCACTTCTATAATATGTAATCCTCAATCACATAGTAGAATCTAGCACCTAACCAGTAAATAACTTACTGACACAATGTAACCTATAGCTGTTCCAGTAGCGTACATTCATAAGATGGAAAATAATGAGAAATGACATGTTCCTTTCTTATGAAGTCTTTGCAAAGAGCAAGCTAGGTTAATGTAGTCTGAAGACTATATGGCTTCAGTATTTATATCATAGGACGAGATGGAAATGTTTCCAAATAGGATATTGTATTTCCAGCTCTTATTTATGGTGTTACCCCTACTTAAATTCAACAATGGCTCTTTTTCTAAAGCCTTAAACACAGATGGCAGTAACTTGGATTTTTAACAATGGCCACGCTTTTTCAGCCAGCGACTGTGGCTTAGGCTAATTGAATGGTGACCTACAAATAGCCCGGCAGGGTACATGAGCAACTGATCCATATATTTCTCAGTAATGATCTATGGACTGAGTTACCCTGCTGATAGATTTCAGCCCGGCGGAGTATAGAAGATCGAAAAACTATAAGCAAGGACGCCCTTCTTCCCCTAATTTACAAGTGCATTACAAGACATTTTGAAAATGCAATAAATCTTATCGGGATGGAAAATTTACTGGTCTATTTTACACCTGACTGCGCTTTTCTCATAAAGCAGTCCAGCCGCTCTTTCCCGCAATTAATCAGTTAACTACAACAAAGCTTTGGTGCAAGATTCTCAGCGCTCGAATGTGAATACAGCAATGGGAAGAACATAGCTCTGGTACAAACTCTATCTATCTATAACTGTCTTGTTTCTGTAAATTAAGCTTGATGATATTTTCACAATCATAAGTCCACATGATGTCAGTATTCATTTTCATGTATTCCCTGTTGCTCATATAGTTCCACATCGCTGTATGGAAACTGTCACTTCAGTCCCTGTGGGGACATACATATTAGGGTCAATTTCATAAGAAACCACTCAATCAGTATATTGTTGGAGTATAAAAGGGAAACCAAAGTACCTGGAGGATATCTACACACATGGGAAAAACATATAGACTCCAAGCATCTGTTGTCCTTTGAATCAAAACCAGGACCTTAGTACTGCACAATAACAATGTTAGCTCTGAATACAGGCCTGCTCTCATGTTAACAATAGCGGTAAAAAATCCAATGTTTTACTGATGAAGATAAAAGTGTACTTTAAATCACGACAACAGAACATCATACAAGGCAGATAACAACTGATGCCTTTCAGATTCTTTTGTTAAAGGGTTTGTTAAAAAATTTCTTTCAAATCAACTGGTGTCAGAAAGTTATATAGATTTGTAATTTACTTCTATTTAAAAATCTCAAGTCTTCCCATACTTATCAGTTGCTGTATGTCATGCAGGAAATGTTTTATTTACATTCAGACACAGTGCTCTCTGCTGACATCTCTGGCCGAGTCAGGAACTGTCCTGAGCAGGAGAGGTTTCCTATGGGGATTTGCTACTGCTCTGGACAGTTCTTAACATGTACAGAGATGTCAGCAGAGAGCACTGTGTCTGAATGTAAATAAAACAACACTTCCTGTAGGACATACAGCAGTGGATAAGTGTGGGAAGACTTGAGATTTTTAAATAGAATTAAATTGCAAATCTAACTTTCTGATACCAGTTGATTTGAAAGAAAAAAAATTTCCGCTTGACAACCCCTTTAAATCTGCCCCCATGTACAGTAAGGGGGAGATCGGCATTACTAAATGTCCCCAATGCATATTTACTTACACCTCCAAATTTGCCTGGGCGTGCCATTATTAAAGGGGTAGTCCACCCCAAAAAAATTCTTTCAAATCAACTGCTGCCATGAAGTGCCAGAGATTTGTAATTTACTTCTATTAAAAAATCTCAAGCCTTCCAGTACTTATCAGCTGTTGTATGCCCAACAGGAAGTTGTATTATTTACAGTCTAGAGAGCAGGAGAGGTTTTCTATGGGGATTTGCTACTGCTCTGGACAGTTCCTAACATGGACAGAGGTGGCAGCAGAGAGCACTGTGTCAGACTGGAAAGAAAACACCACTTTCTGCTGGACAAACAGCAGCTGATAAGTACTGGAAGACTTAAGATTTTTTAATAGAAGTGAATTACAAATCTCTGGCACTTTATGGCACCAGTTGATTTAAAAGAAATTTTTTTTGGGTGGACTACCCCTTTAAGAATTGTAAAGGGTCAAAACACATTGATGTTTCAAATGGGTTTTATTATGATAATTTTTGTATGAAAATAATTATGAACAATAAAGCTTTATGTTTTTATATGGACTGGAACTAGAGACCGTTATCTTTCCTTGGTGTACCTATAAGGTGCATGCTTTATGACTTAAAGGGAATCTGTCAGGTCCGTACCAGGTACGGGGCTGCAGCACAGGCAGATATGTGATGTGAAGATAAAACAAGTGATGCCGTTGTCTTTGCTGATGGCCATTTGCAGATTTTCAAAATTGCATTTTTCTTTGAAAGCTGAAGTGCCACAAAAGTTACAGCATGCACGTCTCTTCCCTCCCCCACCTCTCCCTTCCTTGGTAAATGATGTACAGGACTGGAGGCTCAATACTGTACACCAGTCAAGATGGGGAGGGTGTGGAAAGGAGGAGGCCCATGTCTGCAGCTCTGTACATCGTACGATCTTGACAGATTCTCCTTAAGAACAAGGAGCCCATCTACTGTTCTTGCACACAGGCCATTTGCTATCTGTGTGCAAGTGTCCTGTGTCCTCAGTTTAAAGTCAGAAAAGTCAAAATAATTAAAAGGGATAAGGACCTTTTGCTTAAATGACCAACATAAAAAAATTATATATGAACAAAAAAATTATTCAGTTGTAAGTAGAGATGAGCGAACCTCGAGCATGCTCGAGTTCATCTGAACCGAGCGTTCGGCATTTGATTAGCAGTGGCTGCTGAAGTTGGATAAAGCCCTAAGGCTATGTGGAAAACATGGATATAGTCATTGGCTGTATCCATGTTTTTCAGACAACTTTAGAGTTTTATCCAAGATCAGCAGCCCCAGCTAATCAAATGCCGAACGATCGGGTTCAGATAAACTCGAGCATGCTTGAGGTTCGCTCATCTCTAGTTGTAAGTTAAGGAACTCTAAAACTGTAGAACATCAAAAAGAGATAATGGGAAGCTCACCAACATACCATAGTGATGGGACACTTGTCTTTCCTTGTAAAGTATAGGTTGTTGGCTGAAGAATTGGCATGTAAAGCATAAGAATACGATGGGTTAGTAATGTGGGAGACAGAACAAATGTGGAAAACTGATCAAGCTTTGTTTTTTTTTTAGCATTGCTAACCATATGGAGCTATGTTTCCATAGATCTTAGCATTAAAAATGAAGCCGACTGTGACCACATACTGTATATTTTCCTTATGTAACTATCATTCTTGCCCATGTGAAAACATCATAAAAATGAAGTGACAAATTAGTATGTGCTGTACATAGCATTCTATGTGATACAGCTTTGTTGTTTGCTTAATATAGATATCCTTTCCTAAAATAGGGAGAGTTTTCCTAGTATTCACTAATCACAAAGAGCTTTGAATTACATGGACATAAGGACTATAGCCATGTAATTTGCTCTTTGACCTTTGGAAATCTGGGGAAAAATACATAATGTGAGCCCATTTGGTTATCTTTGTGACTGGGAGAATCAAACAGAAGGAAATGATGAATCAAACAAAGAACAGAGGAGTCATTTTGCATTCAAATGACTTTTTAAATGTTTTCTACACATAATTACATCGACAACACTAAAGGGCGTCATCTGCCTTACATGTCATCTGGGTCATCATAGTAAAATGTAGCTTATAGAACAGGGGGAACAACCTACCCAAATCAGAAATATATAAAACTGGCAAAGTAACTGGAGAAGCTATTTATTCTGCAGATGGTGTGACCATCACAAATGTAACAGCAGTTATTGCAGAGAAAAGCATTTGATCAAAGGAGGGGTTCAGGTCCTAGCATTGCTAGAACAAAAGGGAACTGAGCAATGATATTTGTCTTACTTGCAGTAAATCTGGCAATGCACCTTAGGCCTCATTCACTTGTCCAGTGTTTTTCACGTAGTGTAATTTTGTCTGCTCCGTGAAAAACACTGGACGTCTGTTGATTGCATCGGTTTAGATGGGCTGGGTTGGGGATCGGGAGGCGCTGGTGTTGTCCGTGGCCAAAGTGGGGGGTTGACAGTAGCTGGGAGAGGCGGGAGCATTGACGGGAGCGGGGGGCATGGGAGCTGGTGACAGGAGCGGGGGATATGGGAGTCAGTGCCAGGAGCGGGGGGAGATGGGAGCTGGTGACAGGAGCAGGGAGATGGGAGCCAGTGACAGGAGCAGGGGAGATGGTAGCCGGTGACAGGAGCAGGGAGATGGGAGCCAGTGACAGGAGCGGGGAGATGGGAGCCAGTGACAGGAGCGGGGGGAGATGGGAGCTGTTGAGAGGGGCATGGGGAGGCATCGGCTGGTGTGAATGCACACATAGGATTTAATGGGCCCCAAAATTGTTTTACGAGACATGTGAATAAGGCCTTAGGCAGCTGTCAGCTGAACACGCAATTGACCGACAGATATTTCTCCTAACCCCCTATACACATGTACACATGGAGAAAATAAGCTGGTGACATCTTCTGTGACACCCAAGGCTCCAACATTTTTCACTGGGTCAGAGTTAGGACACCCCCATACCAGTTAGAAGGCCAATTCTCCAAAATTGGCCCGATTTTGTTCTAATGTATATGACCACCTTAAGGCTACATTCACACATTTCATAGGCTGTCCGTGACCACGGGCCTATAGCTACGGACAGCCTACGTAAGTGCATCCATAGGTTGTCCTCAATGCATCCCGGCAACACAGACACAAAGGGCAAAATGTATATGAACGGGTCTGTAGTGTCCTCCACAATTGTGGACAGTCTACAGAACGTGTGAATGAGGCTCAAAAAGTGTTGTGAGATATTTCTCTGTGTGTAGTGTTATGTAATATTGATTATACTATCAGCAGTGCTGGATTTACAGATCAGAAAATCACAAGCTGTCAACAAAGGGAAAGCGTCAAATTTGGTAAATGAATATATGTGCAAAAAGAATGAACTTGACGACCTCTATAAGATCAACCATTTTAGATGAGATGTGAATACCCCTTTAAGATAATTGTGTATTACTAAATAAGTCACCAAGTAAATACTTGCATTACAATACATGACCAGGTGCAGTAGGTTCAGTAATGTATTATTCTGTCACTACCTGGCAGCATACAGCTACACTGAATTTTGAAAAGGTGTCGGGTCCTGCAGGGCCGCCCTAAGGCACTTGGCTCTTGTAATGCAGCATCTGGTCCAGGTTATCTATAGACATAAGGATTCTCCACTGACCTGATGAATGCCCTGAGTGCTCCAGTCAGGTTGCTTCTAGGACCTGAATAAACGTGTAGTTCAGAAAATATCTATTATTTCCCCTATGGAAATGGGTCTTTTTGTATTGTACAAAACTACTATGCCTCACATGTCAGTAACTATAGTAAATGGTACATTGTTTTTACAGCAGTTAAAAATATCTGTCAATCATGAAGGAACATTTTATGTATCATAGACATAACAATAGGTGTTAACACTCGCAATGATTGTTTTCATGTCTTAAGTCTTTTATTATCCTATCGTAAGTAAAACACAGTGAACTAATTTGTAGGCTTGAATAAGATAACAGTCCAGCAAACTCAGGGACATTCTATCTGTGTTGATCCAGAGCTCACAAATAAAACCCTGTGACATGGTGTGTTCAGCAGCCGCTGCCTCTTTCCTTTGTATCACAGGCTCTTTTGTTTTGTGAAATGAAATATTCCTTTTTTTCTGGTATTCTTGTGGTTAATGCACAATATAACATAGACACCACTATTATAATGTGACATTTAATTAAAGTAATGTGGCCATGGCCTGGTGATGTCATTGATCAATGGTGACTCCATGTTGCCTCTGCACTCCATTCTCTGCACTATGTCATTGGGGTGTTGACGCTAGCATTTGCTGTTGAAGAATCATTCAGGTTCACTTTACATGTTTATGTCATGAAGCCTTCCTAATGGAAATGCATCTGCATAACTGTGCAGTAACATCTGGTACTCTCTATGACCAGACACCTGCTCACCTCTTATATTGTCCTCTGCCTACCTCATCATTTCCAAAGAAACTTCTCTTCTATTGTTCAAGAGCCTGTTCCTCGCAGTTTTTACAAATATCAATGAAAAAAATCTGATCCTACATATCTTAGGTATTGTGATGTGAACAGATTACAGTAGTGAAGGCATTGATGCATATACATTTCCAAACAGACAATTTCTAGACAATGAAATCAAATTAACATTTGGCAAAATGTATTGTTTAAACTTCTGCACCTGTTTCATTCATCTGAGAGGTTAAGGGTACAAACCCACTTGACGTATTTGCTGCGTGAATCAGTCTTAAAAATAAGCAGGCAAAACGCAGGTTGGCTTTATACAATTGTTCTGCGTTAAAATACGCAATTGTGTATTTTTGAAGCGTGAAGCTACATGCGTTTTTCGCACAGGTTGTTAACAACTGATGCTTTGCTAACAACAAGCTTCACGCTTCAAAAATACGCAATTGCGTATTTTAACGCAGAACAATTGTATAAAGCCAACCTGCGTTTTGCCTGCTTATTTTTAAGACTGATTCACGCAGCAAATACATCAAGTGGGTTTGTACCCTAAAAGTTCATATACGTCTTTCTAGAACAGTGGTTCTCAACCCTTCTAATGCCGTGACCCTGCAATACAGTTCCTCGTGTTGCGGTGACCCCAAATACAAAAATAATTTTGGTGGCTACTTCAAAACTGTAATTTTGCTACAGTTATGATTCGGAATGTAAATACCTGATATGCATTATATGTTCTTATTGGTTCTCTGTGTAAGTGTAAGCTACTTCGTGTACTGTGTAATGATTACACACAAAACACCTTAGGGCCCTGTTCCACGGGACAATTATCGTTCGCATAATCGTTAACGATAAACAATCCAAACGACCGCTATTACGAAAGACCTGAAATCGTTCACCCATTTACATGGAAAGTTCGTTACTTATGATCGTTCTTGCGGTCGTCTTGTCGTCGCTATTGCGTTCGTCGCTACTGCGAACAACTGCATGACTTCTTATTCAATGCGAACAATTTGCGAACGAGCAACGATAAAAATAGGTCCAGGTCTTATTAAACGATCAACGATTTCTGAGCCATCCCTATACAGGCTTAAGACAATACGACAGCATGGGGTCAGCAAGTGTCTTTAGTGTCTCTAATCTCTTGTTGGAATGCTGCCTCTTCACTATTCACATTAATCAATCTTTGAATATCCGCGTACCCAAATGAACACCAATCAGCGTATTGTTTGTGCAACCATTTAAATGTATTGTTATCAGGTGCACATCCTGTTTACACAGGAAGATGGAAGGCAAATAGTGATACATATTGAAGCAGCAAAAAAGATGCAGTCGGCTGTTGGACAGGCGTTTTTTTAGCTGATCGCTGTAACTTATACAAAGACCAAATATCAGCCGAAGGAGCATTTCTATCAACATTACTTGCTCATTATCAGGGGAATTTATGGACGCTGTACCTAGTGTGGACCTGGCAAAAATTTGTGAAATATTGTGCAAACAAGGCATTTGCGCAATATATTGTGCCTTTTTTGCCAGGTCTGTGTAGCATTTGCCAAGTGGGCATCAGTGGCATGTCCTGCTCAATGTCAAATTTACTATAATTTTACACCTGCTTGTGTAATCTATGGCGGAGATCTATCAAACATGGTGTAAAGCGAAACTGGCTCAGTTGCCCCTAGCAACCAATCAGATTCCATCTTTCATTCCTCACAGATTCTTTGGAAAATGAAAGGTGGAATCTGATTGGTTGCTAGGGGAAACTGAGCCAGTTTCACTTTACACCATGTTTGATAAATCTATGTGTCTCCTTACAAACAGAGGTGATACATACAGAATTTGCTTTAGTCGCTACAGATTTAATTCTGAGATGATTCCTGCATACTCATTAGGCTGGCTGTTCTGGCCTGCCCACCACAGATTGACAGACTTCTCCCTATGTGCAGCGACAGAAAGAAGCCTGTCAATTACTGGGCAGGGACAGTGGTGCCTTATGAATAGACCAACAAAACACAGTTATCACTGAACTCAAGGAGAACAGTGAAAAAAATTCCAATGAAATACTCAATAAAGAGTCTCCACTGATGCCCCCAAAAATTTAAATATGCAAAACAGGAGTCCGTGGAGCCTCGGTTGCAAGTCTCAAAACACGGGATAGCCAGATATCTCTAGCCTGTTGCCACGGGGTGCCTCCATGATAGGGAGAGCACCACACCACCCTGATAAATAGCCCCTTAAGTCCCACTCGGTTGCGAGTATTGGAACATAAATAGGGAAACACCAGGGTGGCCCCTTTTTGTCAATGTCTAACTCAAGGTGCGAGTATTGCGATCATGACAAGGGCTCCACACTGACGAGGGGCAAAAACCCCGAAACGGCTGTCTGTGGATGGAAGCCTGCCTTGGCAAGCCCTTGTCATGATCGCAATACTCGCACCTTGAGTTAGACATTGACAAAAAGGGGCCACCCTGGTGTTTCCCTATTTATGTTCCAATACTCGCAACCAAGTGGGACTTAAGGGGCTATTTATCAGGGTGGTGGGGTGCTCTACCTATCATGGAGGCACCCCGTGGCAACAGGCTAGAGATATCTGGCTATCCCGTGTTTTGAGACTCGCAACCGAGGCTCCACGGACTCCTGTTTTGCCTTATGAATATAAATCATTTCTCACAGCATTGGGTGTGTGCTGTTTCCAGCTACTTTCTTGTCCCCAAACTGAGGACAGGAGTAATGCTGTTTCTGATAGAAAGCAGCCATGTTTTTGTTACCCTGGATATCCCCTTAACCCCTGGTACATTGAACTCCATTAACATTCTGTGTCAGAATCACAATGCTCATATTTCCACACAGAAATAGTCAGCAAGATGTGGATGAATTCTGTAAAGTGTCCACTTGCCTGCTACGGTAATCCAGGGTATATTCTGTAGATATAACCCACAGAAACCCCTCCTATGTGGACCTGTCCTGAGTTAGCACCACTACTTAAATTGCTACTTAAATACAGTTTGTATTGTATGATTATAATAGTAGTTGGTAAGGAATTGATGAGCCTGATACTCTCAGTCTATCTCTTTGATAAATAGCTATGATGCACTTAGAAAGTACAAAGACAGCTGATAGGCCAAGCTTTTAGGATGGATGAGATCCCTACAAATCTCATTTACATTCATGTAACCCCCCCGACATTGTAGTTTTTTTTTTTTAACTACTAAAGAAAGCAGCAGAAACCCATCACATAACATTCATGCTACTATTGTAACTATAAGGTATCACAAGCCCCTAAGAAGTAACAACATGCTACTACTGGTCCTACTAATGATTTGTATGAGTAAGTGAATCAGAAATATTAGGATACGAGAGCAGATGCTGTTGTGTCTATAATTCATTCTGTGTATATTCCTCCATGTTGCTTTTGGTAAAAGGTAGAAAAAAACGGCTGCACTGATTATTTAATAGGCGCCGGGCAGGTGGCCACAAGAAACCACTTTGTCCCCATTTATCATTGACACATTCTGAGTTGTAAGGAAATTTAGTTTCAGAAAGTCTTTACTGATCCTAATTCTGCACTTGGCTTATCAATTAGTGTGATTGATCAGCTTTTACAGGCTCCGACTGGGCAGAATTTAACTGCAGATAAGAGCATTTTAGCCCATGTCATCTGCTCTTTTCTTCCGTCTATTATGTACAACTATTAGGATGTTACCACGTTAATGTGTAGGTGAAATATAACACCAGGAATTCATCATAATGATTGTAATAAGCCCTTCTCCTGCCCCCATTCATTAATGTGCATGGCCCTACCCTACTACACACTAACCACATTACTGTCTCACTGTAGGGGCGGTCAGGTCACTTGTTTGCACACTTGAATCAAAGCAGCTATTAGGATTGAAGTGGTGAGTGAACAATGTCATGCTTGATACTCCCGAGTTTACCTACTTTACTGTATAATTGCTTTAAGTGTGTTTAAATGTAGATTTGTATGTACAGCAGCTTAGCAATGGGTGTGGCAACCTGGTGGCTCATAAGTCTCCCAGACACACACAAGAAAACAGAATTCTGGCTTTAAAACGCATTATATTGTAATCTTGCTGTAGTGCCGACAGTCAGCTACCACTGGCATATTGTCACTGCTGGCACTGCTACGTCTCCAACCATGCCCTGCATACTCTTCCTGGCTAATGTCATCCTGCCTCCTCTCTTGCTGAAGTTCCTATTCTGGCCCATAAGTGGCATGTGTGAGCATGTGTATTTTTGGTCAGTATTTTGCAACCAAATCCAGGAGTGGATTGAAAACACAGAAAGGATCTGTTCACACACTGTTGAAATTAAGTGGATGGCCGCCATTTAACAGCAAATAACATCCATTATTTCAAAACATCTTTAGGCTGGGTTCACACTACGTATATTTCAGTCAGTATTGTGGTCCTCATATTGCAACCAAAACCAGGAGTGGATTAAAAACACAGAAAGGATCTGTTCACACAATGATGAAATTGAGTGGATGGCTGCCATTTAATGGCAAATATTTGCTGTTATTTTAAAACAACGGCTGTTATATTGAAATAATGGCAGTTATTTACTGTTATATGGCGGCCATCCACTCAATTTAACATTGTGTGAACAGATCCTTTCTGTGTTTTTAATCCACTCCTGGTTTTGGTTGCAATATGAGGACCACAATACTGACTGAAATATACGTAGTGAGAACCCAGCCTTACTACATGAAAATAGCAGCATGACCCTCTGATTGGTTCTTACTCTTATTATTTCAGTGGTCATTCTGAGCCAGTACAGAATGATAATCTTAGATTTTAGAATATGAGAAGTAGAAGCCTGAATAAGACCTCTATGATTGAAAAGGAATATAGTTAGGTTATGGTTCAGCATATACACAATGAGGGAGATTTATGAAGGCTATGGCCGGGGTGTATGCCAGGGAGAAGACACAGATTTGTCTCTTCTCCCTGGTGTACACCTGCGATGTGCCCCTCTTTCCCAGGCGGCGGGCGGGGAGGAGGCGTGGCCTCCTCCTGCACCTGATTTATCATGATTTACACCTGCTCGCAGCAGGTTTAGATTTGTTCTGCAATGCCAGCGGGGTTTATTAAGAGGCGTGCGCCTTTTAGTAAATCCAGCCAGGAAAAAGGGGGTGAGGCTTTAAGATCAGTGTGCTCATTAGCCGTCCTTGATAAATGTCCCCTCATATGTGTATTTTAGGGTCCATTTACACAGAAAGATTATCTGCCAAAGATTTGAAGCCAAAGCCAGGAACAGACTATAAACAGAGATCAGGTCATAAAGGAAAGCCTGAGATTTCTCCTCTTTTCCACTCCACTCCTGGCTTTGGCTTCAAATCTTTGGCAGATAATCTGTCAGATAATCTTTCTGTGTAAATGGACCCATAGAAACATCAGTTATATTATGAGAGGGTTTAAACCCGTGTTGTCATGCCAGCCACAACTGGAGGTCCAAGATCAAAGAGATAGTAGTAATAATATTTAAAATAATAATAATGATAATAACTTTTCATTTATATAGCGCCAACAGATTCCGCAGCACTTTACAATTCTTACCACCAGTAATACATCTTCCTTTATATTACAGGAGAAAAACAATGCATATAATATATTAAATGGTTACACCTGCATTTCCATCCTTCTTTTCACTTATAACACATGAAAAGAATTTTTATTACTTTTGCTTCATTGTAAGCAGGATATTTTAATAGATTTATATAAAAATACTTTTTCAGTTTAAATAAAATGTCTTTCAATTTTTTTATTGTCTCCCAAACTGAATATTTTTTATTTGCTACATAAAATAAAACAAATGTATTCCTGAAATATAACATTATTATTATGTTAACTTTTGCTTTGACTTTTTTTTACACTAGTAGTAATAAAGTGAGGATAAGACACCATTGTAAAAAGGTGGCAGTAGTAATAATAATAAAAAGAAATGTTGCTGAGCTTTTTTTTTATGATAATAAACTGAACCTTTAGTGATAAAATGCTAAATTTGCATATATATGCAATGCGTGTTCTTTGTATACATTTTATCCAGACCTTAGGTAAACATGATGTAGACCTGTTTAAAAGGAATGAACTGCACTGATCAATCATCTAATCCGTATGGGAAGAGATTGTGGACTGAAGCGACACCCCCTAATAGAGCTGATTTATTCACCAAGTTTAGTTAAAGTTTCATTCCCACCATTTAAGGTATGAAAAAATCCCATAGTGGTATTAAGACATTGGCTATACTTGATGAAAAAATAGGCACCATGCAGAGATTTTGGAATACTGCATCTGTCCACGATCCCTTTGGTCACAAACAGACTATCGAGGTCAGGTCTATCGAGCCACGTCAGAATACAAATCCTTTGTTTCAATGTGCTATTCTACACTATAATGTATATAGGGGTGTCCTAGCTATCCCGGCAGTTTTCAGGGGACAAGGATCAGGCTGTTGTGTTTTAACTTACCTTATCTAAGCCCTCTCCCTATTCAGAACATATGCATGCTTAGCAAATTCCTATACTTAAAGTACCAGGAAAAGAATAGTTTTATGGACCATTAGGCATCATCTTTGAGTAGTTCTGTGTCATCTTTTTTAAGCCTACATTTTACTTACTGCAGACCTAGGCTACATGGATTTCTGTCTGACTTATCGCTATTTTCTTTAGCTATCACAGCAAATCCTTGAGATGGGTGCAGCTATAGAAGTTACAGAGTGCAGATGCACCTAGCCTAGAAGAGGTTATTCTAAATTAGAACATGGCAATTTCTTCTAAAAATAGTGCCACAGTTGTCCTCAGATTGTATTGAAATAAATAGGCGCAAGCTGCAATACCACACTTACTCTGTACACGGATGTGGTGCTGTTTTTAAAAAACAACAGCCATATATTTCTGAACAAAACAGCAGTATTATAAATGGCTCATAGTGGGTGGAAGCCCCTTTACAGATATCACATCGGGGCCAAGGAGCTTTGAGTTACTCCTCTGCCATGAGATATGCTGAATATCACGAAAGCAGAAACTTTAAGGCTTAAGATAACATATGTTTAGGCAACATTGTTTCCATACCAATTATTAAGTACTGTTTAGAAATTCTAAGGAATTTCTGAAAAAATTATTAAACATGTTCTATGGCCCTAAATATGTTTAAAAAAACACGTCCAATTTCTAAAAATTTTAATTCCTAGACCTGGGTGTGTATGACCTTCAAGACTTTGATTGAGATCGATCGATCTATCTAGTCTGTGTTGTAATGATATAATTATCCGCAGCTGTTTTGTGGCATGCTTTTATCTGCCGTACAGTTGATAAATCGTCAGATTTTTGGCATTGGATATGTAATTTGTTTTACAATCAGTCCCATTGAAGTTGAACTTTAGGGGCTTTAGGAGGGTGAAAGGTTTAGGTGAACCAAGATTGAAGCACTGTGATGGGATGATCAGCAGCTAAGCTTTGAAGCGGGATCTATGGTGTCCTCACCTTTAGTTCTAATAATTCATTATTTGACAGAGCTCTTCACTTCTACACTCTCCAATATGTTGGTATAAAGTTCTCAGTAATGTTTAACTGATCTGTGCCTGAAATGCAGTTAAAGAGCCATAATTCAGAAGTGTATGGAAAATGCTAGGAAGAGCCGGTGTAAGTGATGACCGGCAGACATAAGTATAGACTAAAGCTTGCCAACACCCACACTATAAAGTAATACGTTAGTTTCCACATCCTTACATAAACTAACAAGGGAAGATGAGGTGCTGTGGGGGCTGAGTGACATTCGGGAAGTATACACAAAGTGTTAGATCTTTTGTCTCAGTGATTGACAGCTACCATGTAATCTCTTGTTTGTTATGCATAAAACAATTAGCCCATTCACCACGTCGGCCAGAGAACACCATCTCTTCGCACCTCCCAATTCTGGACATGGATTCATTCTTCTCTACAATGACAATATTTACTAACCCACATAAATACTGAGCACCTAATACAGTACATCAAAGAAAAATGCTAAACTATTTACCCATAAACCCCTATAATTAGCATATGTGGCCAATTTCTATATAAGACATATCCATCTGGTTTTGTTTAGACAAAAGTAATGAGGAAAATGTAGAAGATGTCAAGTTTCAACAATGATAAAAATCTGGGAACACATGAAAACAATGAAGAGCCAGATAGTACATGAGCATATCTATATATTAATCTGCCACCCACTGATCCTCCATTTGGATTGTTCTCATATCGATAACTACAGTCAGTACAGAAGGCAGCAATACCTGTTAGAAACAAAAGGTATTTAATTTTACTTCCATCATTTATCTAGAAAGCACAGGGTAATCCTTATTCTGGGGCAGTGGGCCTTGCAGACAGTGTAGGTGGAGTTATCCTATAATTACAGGTATATCATTACAGTTCAGGATTATAAACAAGATCATTGCTACTTTGTTGCTATTTAGACACCGCAAACACCGGTCCTCTCATTATGGCATGTTATGGTGGATCATGAACTCCTAATTCAAACTGGAAACAGATGCAGAAGTAAACTAGGGGCATTACTGCATGTAAACTGGTAATAGTAGCAGTAAATCTTGCAGGCTGTGAGAGTGGTTATATAAGGTGGAGCTCTTATGGTACTGTCCATTTAACTTTTAAAAGCATAAAAAGCATGAAAGTCATAGAGACGGGATCATAGAGATGGCTAAAGTTACCATCCCCAGTTCTACTGATTACAGACACATTTCAACTGACAGAAGTGTTCCACACTTGCAGAAGTAAGACAGCACTTCTCCTATAGTTTTGGATAGCGTAGGGTGCACAGCTCTTGTGCTGCACCTCAGGCCACCAAAATGACAGCAAATTTAATGATGAGCCAGCTCACAACAAAGTGAGTTTCGGTTCTTTATGTTTATTGATCCATGTCCAGTAACAAAATGGTCGTCTATCATGTTATAATTTCATATTTGTAGTTGTAAAGCTGTTTCAGGGCAGAAACTCTTCATCAGGACATAGGTATACAAGCAACCTCTAAAACTGAACTAGTTTATGCGTAAACAAAAACGTGGTTGAAAGTAACCATTTAAAAACAGATACACTAAACGGACTGCAAAAACACTGTGTGAACCCAGCCTAATCCCTTTTCTGTCAGAGCATGATGGGAGTTGTAGTCTTGCAACGGCTGAAAAGCAACAAGTTGGCATTAACTAGTTTATACCTTTCTGGTCCAGTAAATGTAACATTACAAAACACTTTTCTTGCTTAATCTCTGTGAAGAATCATGTGCATCAATGAGACTGACTGTGGCGGCACTGCACTGTACTAGCCTCCTTGTCTCTGCTCTGGTTTGATTGACTGGTAAGCAGCATGACCTCTGCTCTCCCCTGTGAATCACAATTAACTAATTAAGAAAAAAATAAGGCTTTTTGTTGTTATTGCCTTCGGCTCTTCCAGGCCATAAAGTACAGGCACATTAGCATCATAATGTGGAGCAGGCTTCCATGACAGCGAGAAGGCTGCATTTAGAATTCTCATCTCTACTGTACAGCCAAAAAGGTGTAAAGAGAACAATAAAACTTTCAGATTCCACCGCAGTGAACATTCATATTTTCTTTATCACCCTGGCCTTTCTGGATAGTATATTTACACTGTGGACTCCATCCAGAGAATTAGAACTCCTTCTCCGCAGCCAAAAAATACAGAATTAAATATCCTGGGCAAAGGAACTATCTTGGCGAGGAGGAATATTGCTGATGGGAGAATTTCTTTAAAGATCAATCAGCTTGGTACAGAACTTGGAAAAGAATTATTCCTCTCAGGATCATAATGAAATTTCTAGATTTTAAAGTATATTTTTGGTGATATTGGGAAAGCAGAACTTAGGAAGTTTTGTGATTTTTTTTATTTATTTATTTTTTTTGTACAGCTAGATGGGTAGTATTCAAAAATACATCAATGCAGATAAAGTAAGCTAAAGAGTAATGATTATTCAGAGTTGCTTTTAAGCCCAGAGGTCTATGTAATTGATACCCAAAGCAGCTGAAAAAACTTTGCTTTCCTAATGATCCCAGTTTTTACATGAGAAGGTTAGACTAACCAAACATTCTAAGTGCTCCTTTTCAGATACATACAGGACTATGTAGTTTTTAGGACCTGTGCACATAATAGGGGGTAACTATCGGACAGCATAGGGCCCAACTCTTTGAGCCCCTGCCTTTCTCAACAATGGAGACGCAAGTCTTCCATTAGAATGAAACAGTGGGTTGCATGTGTATATCGCTGCTCTATGCATTCTTTATGGGAGCTCGGGAAACTGAATGCTGAAACTGAAAGCTGAATGCTGTCCTCAGCTTTTTCCTTCGCTCCTATAAAGAATGAGTAAAGGGGAAGTGTACGTGCATGACACTCCGCTCAATTCTAATAGGGCACTCAGGTTCCCATTCTCAAGATCACAGGTGGCCCCAGTGGTCAGACCCCTGCAATCAGATAGTTATCTCGTATTCTGTGGATGATGGAAAAACCCTTTTCAGAGATCCATATCTGTATAGTGCTACACACTGATTCCACGGCACGTCATGGAGGCAACATATGAATGGTACCTTAGAACGATGGGTGGGGGAGATATATTAGAATCAGCATTTCGTTAACAGTTTTAACAAAAAATCTTCTGGAGTAAAATGTAACTGTGTGCTGCAAGTTGAAATCTTTTTGGTGAACATGTCACAAATAACACGGCTAAAATGGTTTGGATACTTTAATAAAGCAATTTTTAATTCTACATTGCTTATGTCTCATTCCAGAAAAGTGGATGGGGTTTAAATGTATGGGGCGTGGCTATTTACCTGTATATTTACTTACCTTAAAAACTGGTAAAAATTAGGCTTAAAATCTAGTATAAATATCAGTCAACATTTTCTAATTCTATATATATTTTAAGGGTGCGTTCACACCTACAGGATCTGCAGCAGATTTGATGCTGTGTTCAGTTATTTAAATGAAATCTGCTGCAGAAAATCAACTGCAGATCCTATAGGTGTGAATGCACCAAAAAGTAATCTTTAAATCCTGCAGTTTTCATTCTCTCCACTAGGTCTAAAACAATGCTGAGATTCCCTGTTCTGTATGTTGGTGATAAGAGGAGGCTGCTGTAAAGTGATCTGTACACCATTAGAGGAAAAGGTGATACCAGTACATAGAGATTACAATAGCTGAAGTTCATAGCTCAGTCTTCCCTTCCCTGTTGAATAACTTAAAGGGAAGCAGAAAAGGCTCTACCGGCGCTCTGAAGTGCTCAACTTCCACAGACCTTTAACTCCCTTTAAAGGTCACAGAGTATGATTAGTAATGCTTCTCATGCATGTCAATGTTCCTTCCTCTGGTCATCTATGTCCATGGGGCTTGCTGTAAAACATATCACTAAATTCAGTTAAAAACAGCTCAGGCAAGATGACATGATAATGATAGCCATCTTTTTAACAACTTCTACTGACATGCCATTCAGGAAACAGCCATTACAGCATATACAAACAGCATATACAACACTACACCTCACTGTCAGAACCCAACATCACTAAAAGTTGTTGAAAAGTTGAAAGTGGCAGAAAGCGGAGGACAGCGGCCAGCCCCTTCCTGCTGCCTCATACATATCTTACCCTTGTGCTCCTGTAGTTCTACTTAGGACCAGAATATGAAATGCTATTCTTAGTTACTTATATAAGAAATAAAACTATTATTTTAAAGTTTTTAAAGTACACCTGTAGATTTCTGAGGCTATTTCTGACAGGTATATGACAGAATATTATACTAAGGCTTTAATAACTATTATAACATATAGTCTAGTCCTAGAAAGTGAGTCCATTGTTTGGCATCGCTCTGTTGCCAACAGCTGTGACCATAGCAATTTTCTGAAGAAATTTTTCTCTAACGGTGTCAGGAAAAGGTTAAAGGACATCAGAATTTACAGCGGGGGACAACATGTATAATTAATGGAAGAAGCCACGGACAACACGTTTCATCTTCATCAAAATAGTAATGCTTCAGCTAGGAGGTGTGTGTTATTTTAACAGTATATTTAAAGTCGAAAATATACCATAAATTGATTAAAGCTTGAAACATAAAAGTTTATGTAGAGAGTACATGGTCATTTTGTGTTATGTTGGTTATATACAGTAAAGGGTTATCATGTAGGAAGATTGCATTGCAATTTCCCTATGATACTTCATATCCTCATGGGGTAGCAACACTAATAACGTAGAGAGTAGTCTCAGACCATGGACGTGGTTTACTATAGATAGGTTTTGCTGAGATATTGCATCATAATGTATGGCTTTACTGAAGATATACCAATTCAATCCTTGTAACAAAGTTATGATCATCCAACCTATATGGTGGATAAAAGGGGTTTTCATCTGATCAGAGGGAGTAAAATCACTGTGACCCCAATCATGTAACCTGAGTGTCCTTTTTGACTGTGTAAGTGGAGTGGAAGTTGAGTTCGATCACTCACATGACTGTCCGATTTCCACAACAACCATAGCATGGATTTTTTTTCTATGCATCTTCCAGTCCAAAATTTTATTCAGGAACGGATGGCACCCAGTAATAGAAGGATTAACACAGCTGTTTATCTGTATCAAGTTACTGGAGGGAGTAAAAATTATTTTGTCCGGAGCGCCATTCTAAAGGAATTGTCCGGGGGGCAAAAATGTTATTAATTTTCCTCACTTCCCAGTCCTGCACCTCCTATCTTGGATATATAACTCCTCCATACTGGAAGGGTATAGGCTGATACAAGGAATGAGGAATATATTGCTATCATTGCATGTGAATGAAACCCATTAGCCACTGTATGCGGATATGGCTTTGTATGCCACAGATAATCACAATAGAGTACTTCCCCCTTCCCCACTTTGCCTCTTCTGAGGGTAGTATTACAA
The DNA here is from genome assembly GCF_027789765.1 of Dendropsophus ebraccatus. Lineage (NCBI taxonomy): Eukaryota > Metazoa > Chordata > Amphibia > Anura > Hylidae > Dendropsophus > Dendropsophus ebraccatus. Next base: position 56,638,163 of record NC_091462.1, read on the forward strand.
GGGCCTATGAAGGCCCGATAATAACTGTAAACAAGCGTCGATCTGCTAAATCGGCGCTCGTCTACTGGGCCTATGACACGGCCCAATTGTCATTTAACAATGGCTGCAGGAAAATCGTTACTGATGTCCTTGCAGCCCTTGCTTTTACTGTATACACTTCCTGTCCAGGCTGCAGGGCTCCTCTTGCGGTCTTCTTCTCCCCGGGTCCTGCGCACTCCAGCTCCCGAGCGGCCTGTCTCAGCTGACAGGCCGCTCAGCCAATCACTGGCCACGGCTGTCCCGGCCTGTGATTGGCTGAGCGGCCTGTCAGCTTAGACAGGCCACTCTGAAGGTGGAGCGGGCGGGACCCAGGGAGAAGAAGACCACAAGAGGAGCCCTGCAGCCTGGATAGGTAATGTAAATCGTCAGTCGCCGGCTGCACACCGCTATTACAGGTAGCGACAATTATAGGTTCGTTGTCATCGGCTGATCATTGTATTTATTACACGGAGCGATAATCGGCCAAATCGGGCCGATTATCGTTCCGTGTAATAGTAGCCTTAGATTGAAGCAAGCCAGAACTAATACTTTTTTTGTTCCCTAGACAACCCCTTTAAGATAGGGCTACACCTAAAGGGGTTTTAGAGACTGTGGCACTGGGGGTCTTATTACAGATATTGCCCGGAATTTAAAAAAAAAAACGAAAACCTGTGTATCCTTAAGGAGAGCAACAATGTGAATCTGACACTACTACTAGAATGTGGTCTGTTAGGCTGCAACCTATGCCACTATTGTTTAGATACAAATAGATCCTTTAGAGTCGTTCATTTTGGCTCTAACATTGTAACATTGGAGGATGAAACACTAATGTTACAGCTTGTTACCACCATGCTGTGTCTCTCTGGCTTCGGGTTGTGACCTCATATCTAAATGGGGAAAGAATGCTAAAATTAAAGAGCACTGAACATTTGGCACAAGACCACAGGCAAACATTAGTATCTGTGCACAGATGTTGTGGTCGGCTAACCACTCTGCTGCCCACCCAGTCACAATATCAGAGCAGCTTTTATCTACGTTTCTATCTGTAACGTGAACTCTCCATTACGGCAGCGATGTTGGCACATATACACTTGTGTGTTTAGCTAGGACGAGATGATGAAGTGAGAATGTGAGCTGTTTATTCTGGGTTCTATACACATCTGCATCAGATGCTCTATTGGATTCATCTCATAGACCTTTCTGGAGTCCGATGCACCCTATTCTAAGGACGGTATTACATGGGACGATTATCGTTCGAAAAATCTTCGGCTTGTTCGGATTTGAACGATAATCTTTAAGTGTAATAGCAGACAACGATTAAACGATTAGCGAGAAATCATTGGTCGTTTGATAGAATTTGGACCTATTTGTATTGTTGATCATTTGCAAATCGTTCGCATGTAATAAGACGTTGTTTGGTCACTCGCAGTAGCAACAACAGGATGGGCGCAAAAACGATCCATCGTTCTGTACAATTGGATGAATTCCGTATCATTCCGTATTATTAGTCGTTGATCGTCGAAAAATCGCTTCGTGGACTGGTACCCTAAGTTCGTGGGGTCCGTCATTTGCAACTGGTGTCTGAAATGTGGCAGAATCATCTGTTACATGATAGAAGCCACAGCACTGATGTGAACAGAGCCCTAGTTGTGACAGACTGTAAAGAATGTGAACATAAACAGCAATCATAGTAATAAGAAATAAATAAGCCATGTCTCCAGTATAAACATGGAATATTGTAAAGCACAAAATGATTTTGAAGGTTATAGTAACAGTCTGCAGCAGCAGCCACCTTAAACATCATTAAGCTTCATTACAACCTGCTTGGAAAAATTCTCACTTTTCAGTAGTGTGGCCCACATAACCTCCATAGAACGGGGAGAAAGAGAAAGCTGGGAGTGATTGAGGGGAATTACCACTTCAACACAGGATCTCACTAACTGGAGATATATAATGCAGTCACCAAATACCCGGCTTACGTCTTACCAACGAGCTGGCTCAAGCACAAGGCCGTCAGTCTTTTTGTGTGAGAGCTGCCATATTTTCCAGCGTGATTCACATGTGGTTTCATTCTCCTGAATGTACAATTACATCTGATTGGACTAAATACAGCAATGGTAGGATTAGAAGCTGTGAAAGAATAATGGTTAACCAAACAGAAGGATTTTCCTGCTATATTGCTATACATGGGTGGCCAGTGACTTACCGCCCTAACGTGGAAATAATGGAATGTGTAATGATATGTATGAAGCCTGAGGAAGCTGAGCGTTCAGTTTTAGCAGTAAAAGACTGTATACGTGGAGGACCGCTCTCTTGCAAACCATTCCACATCATCAAAATCATTCATAGTTTGTGCATATGAAAACTATGCTTCAATACATCCCCTTAAAGCATGCTGCTGCTTTCACATTTTGCACTTTTGCATTTTTTTTAAATTATTCCTATAATTGTGATACTAACATTTGTACGTTTTTTGGCTACAATTTGCTATTAAATATTTACTCCTGTTTCTTTCTGTTCTCCCTTTAGGATAAAAAATTTTTTTTATAAAATAAAGACTGTTTCAAAAACAGCGTAAAGTAAACATAGCCATAAAATTGTATAATATTGAGGTTCAGGTAGCTATGAATATGACCGAGCTGGGTCATGGAACCAATATCATATCCATACTAACTTGAACTTGAACTTCTTGGGGCAGAAGCAACTACACATTGATCAGGTGAGAAAACATCATAAGGAGCAGTTCACACTACGAACAACACTGGCTGTTCTGTGACCCAGCTGGGTCACAGAACCGCCGGTGTTACTGAAGATCATCCGGGCCAGTACTGCAGTACCGGCAAGATGATCTTCATTTTTGGTGATTTCGAATGCTGACGCACCTATGTGCACCCGCATCCCAATTCACCGCTGCACACAATGGAGCGTGCGGCCAGAGTCATTGGGTGAACTTATATGTTTTGTGCAGCCGCTATTCAATGAATAGCGGCCACAGAAAACTGACATGTCAGTTTTTCTTGCAGCCGGATGAAATTCCGACCGCAGCGTATACTATGGGGGATATGTATGTAAAGGCGTAAATGCCTTTTTTAGGCGTAGATGGGGCAAATCAGTGTAAAAATATTTGCAAATGGTATTTTTGTGAATATTTTTTTCGCATCTGCCCCATCTGAGCCACCTTTGCCAGTGGGGTGGAGAGTGGGCGCTATGGGGGGGCGCGGCCTCTGCGTGCGCCACATTTATAATTTTTTTGGTGGAAAAATAATACTAAAACAGTGCGCCTCTACATGAATCCCCTGAGCTCCGGAGCTGTGGGGACATTTGTATGCCTGGTGTAAAAAACGTCGGACTTCATAAATCTCCCCCTATGTGTATAAGCTCTGGCCGAGATTCCATTCATTCCAAAATAACATATATTTTGTATAAATTGCAACAACAGCCATGATTTATGCAGAACATACGTTGTGTGAACATGGCCTAACACGGGTTGCCCAGGGATAATAAATAAAGCAATACATTTACTCATCTGCCCTACAGTTCCTGCTACCTAGCCCTCTCGCTGGTTCCTCACCAAAAGGAGTGTTGGCTGAGCAGAACCTCAGTGACTCAGGGGCCAGAGAAGCAGGCAGGAGCACGCACAGGTAATGTATTTGCTTGTTAGCCTGGCAGATGCTGAGTTAAGTAGGCTGTGGCTACATTCTCACAGCGGAATGAAAATCCCCTGTGAGAATGTAGAGCCATAGGCCATAACGGTACACAGTATTGCAGCGGTACATTAATTGCCAATAAATAAGGGCCGTCCAACAAAAGACAAACCTAGTGGGAACATAGTCTTAAGCATACACACTTTGTCCCTAATAAAATGCTATATAATGTGTGTTACGTATTCAGTATCTGCTGATATCTTTTGGTCCTTTTAAACAGAATGATTATCGTTCAAATCTGCGCGATAACAATTGCATTTGAGCAATTATCTGCTCGTGTAAACACAGCTAATGATCAAGCGACAAATCGATAATCGTGGTCTTTTAACATGTTCATCAAATGGTCGCTCATGGATAATCTGCAGATTGCTTTGTCTAAAGCAGGAATGGGGAACCTTCGGACCTCCAGCTGTTGCTATAAGAGGACCCTAAGACATTGTTCACATTAGTTGCGAGCTACTATACTCATCTGTACAGCAAAAAAAGACAAATTAATACTTGCTGGTCAACATATGCCAAAAGGACACTCTTTTAGCATTTGTTGGGTGGTTTGAGCCCTATGGATACAACTGTTGCACATAAAGAGAGTCCTCCTGGTGCATAGGTACACATAGCCCACAAGTGATTTGAGACTTAGCACTTGCATCTGTGTTTTTACTTTTACATTGCAGTCACAGCAGATTTGCACCTGCCCATTCCTTTTCATTTAGGAGACACTGAGTAACTTTGCTTTTTGATATAACAATAAGAGTGCTTGTGTAGCACTATAGAAAACAATACTGACATCTGGGCACTTTTATTGTGCAAAAAAGAGGAAGGGTGATTAAATGATTAGGGGAAAACAGTGAAACAATCATTATTAAATCCTTAGGAGTTACTAGGATTCCAGGAACAAATTATTATGTTAATGATCTTAGTTTTTCTTATGTTTTATACTTGTAAAAAGTACAATAGTGTTAGGACCTACAGGCTGAAGGAACTACTCTAGGCAAACTTTTTTATCCCCTCCCAGCAGAGCCGTTTTAATACATTGGTGGGCCCAGTGCACAGCCCTCAAGAGTGGGCCCCCCCTTCCCTTTCGGCACATTGTATAATGTACTGAATTTGCCCCCACACTGTATCAAGAGCCCCAATACATACAGTAGTTACCTTATAACACTATTTCCTCAATACAGTGATTACATATTACATAAAAACTGCACTAAACAAAACAGAAAGATATCACCAATGATACCATTACATAATACCGCCATATCATGACCCCTAACACTACAATCCTATAACAGAGTGCAGTCACATCCAGTGACTCACCGGGGGCGTTTTCTCCAATCAGAGTCTGTCACCTTTTCTTTTTCTCTCCATCCAGCCTGGGCCACCATGAAGTCTTCTCCTGGCTGTGAATCTTCTCTCCAGAATCTGCCAGACAAATATTTTAGGCTCCAACACATCCAGTAGTTAGGTCCCTTGTACCCCTATACAGTAGTTACACCCCTCTGTACTCCTACATAGTTACACCCCTCTGTGCCTCCATAGTTTTAAGGTGTCCCTGTAGTATATAGACCCTCATGTGCTCCTCCAGTTATATACAGCCCTCCTGTGCGCTCCCCCATTAGTATATAGCCCCCCTGTGCACTCTCCCCAGTAGTATATAGCCCCCCTGTGCTCTCCCACAATAGTATATAGCCCCCCTGTGCTCTCCCACAATAGTATATAGCCCCCCTGTGCTCTCCCCCAATAGTATATAGTCCCCCTGTGCTCTCCAATAGTATATAGACCCCTATGCTCTCCCACAATAGTATATAGCCCCCCTGTGCTCTCCCCCAATAGTATATAGCCCCCCTGTGCTCCCCCCAATAGTATATAGCCCCCTGTGCTCTCCCCAATAGTATATAGCCCCCCTGTGCTCTCCATAATATATAGCCCCCCTGTGCTCTCCCCCATAGTATATAGACCCCTGTGCTCCTCAATATGATATAGCTCCCTGTGCTCACCAATAGTATATACCTCCCCTGTGCTCCCCAATAGTATATAGTCCCCTGTGCTCCCCAATAGTATATAGCTCCCCAGTGCTCCCCCATAGTATATAGCCCCTCTGTGCTCCCCAGTAGTATATAGCCCCCTGTGCTCCCCAGTAGTATATAGCCCCCTGTGCTCCCCAGTAGTATATAGCCCCCTGTGCTCCCCAGTAGTATATAGCTCCCCTGTGCTCCCCAGTAGTATATAGCTCCCCTGTGCTCCCCAGTAGTATATAGCTCCCCTGTGCTCCCCCATAGTATATAGCTCCCCTGTGCTCCCCCATAGTATATAGCCCCCTGTGCTCCCCCATAGTATATAGCCCCCCTGTGCTCCCCCATAGTATATAGCCCCCTGTGCTCCCCCATAGTATATAGATTCCCTGTGCTCCCCATAGTATATAGACCCCTGTGCTCCCCAGTAGTATATAGTCCCCTGTGCTCTCCCATAGTATATAGGTCCCCTGTGCTCCCCCATAGTATATAGCTCCCCTGTGCTCCCCCATAGTATATAGCCCCCTGTGCTCCCCCATAGTATATAGCTCCCCTGTGCTCCCCCATAGTATATAGCCCCCTAAGCTCCCCCATTGTATAAAGCTCCCTGTGCTCCCCAGTAGTATATAGCCCCCTGTGCTCCCCAGTAGTATATAGCCCCCTGTGCTCCCCAGTAGTATATAGCTCCCTGTGCTCCCCCACAGTATATAGCTCCCCTGTGCTCCCCCATAGTATATAGCCCCCTGTGCTCCCCCATAGTAAATAGCCCCCTGTGCTCCCCAGTAGTATATAGCCCCCTGTGCTCCCCAGTAGTATATAGCTCCCCTGTGCTCCCCAGTAGTATATAGCTCCCCTGTGCTCCCCAGTAGTATATAGCTCCCCTGTGCTCCCCAGTAGTATATAGCTCCCCTGTGCTCCCCCATAGTATATAGCTTCCCTGTGCTCCCCATAGTATATAGACCCCTGTGCTCCCCAGTAGTATATAGCCCCTTGTGCTCCCCCATAGTATATAGCTTCCCTGTGCTCCCCATAGTATATAGACCCCTGTGCTCCCCAGTAGTATATAGACCCTTGTGCTCCCCCATAGTATATAGCTCCCCTGTGCTCCCCAGTAGTATATAGCCCCCTGTGCTCCCCCATAGTATATAGCCCCGTCCTCCCCCATAGTATATAGCCCCCTGTGCCCCCCCATAGTATATAGCCCCCTGTGCCCCCCCCCCCCCCGTAGTATATAGCTCCCCCTCCCATATAACATTGAAAAAAACAAACACTGTTACTCACCTAGGTCCACGCGTTCCTCTTCTCTTCCCTCTTGTGGCCGCACTTCCTCCGGTCACAAGAGGCTGCACTCCCCTTACCCTCGCGCCGACGCTCCAGTGACGTCGGCCGCTAGAGGGAGAGTGCGGCCTCTTGTGACCGCAGGAAGTGCGGCCACAAGAGTGACTGACAGGGAGGGAGCCAATGGCTCTCTCTCTGTCAGTGTCGCTGCTGCAGCGCTGAAGAGCCGCAGCAGCAGCGGGCGGGGGCAGCGGTGATCGCCGGGGGGGCCCTGCAGGGGGCGCCATGGAGGGGTAAGTAGATTACCCATCCATGGCGCTCCCCCCTGACAGGCTGGTGGCCGGAGCCCTGTGCGACCGCATTGGTCGCACATAGCAACGGCCGGCCTGCTCGGGGGGGCCCCTTTAACCAGTGGGCCCGGTGCACATGCACCATGTGCCCTCTGGTTAAAGCGGCCCTGCCTCCCAGTATAAGCATGGGGAGGGTAAATGATAAATTGTTTATAATATGATGCTGATTCTGAAACCCATTGCTCTTGAAGTCACTACTTATTTTGCACAGTACTTGCTTTGTGGACCGGTGTAGACCCCTTTCCAGATTACAGGGGTTATCCAGCGCTACAAAAACATAGCTACTTTTCCCCCTTTCTTGTCTCCAGATTGGGTGGGGTTTTAAACTCCGTTCCATTGAAGTAAATTGAGATTAATTGCAAACCACAATGAACTGGAGACAAGAAAGGGGGAAAAGTGGCCATGTTTTTGTAGCGCTGGATAACCCCTTTAAATCCAGGTATAGTTAGGCCCAGGCCAGAGTATACACTGGGGGATTAACAGTTCTAGGCCAAACTATACCTAAAAAAGGGGGTCTAAAAAAGCCTAGGTCAAACTATATTCCTCCAGGCCAGAATATACCCATCTAGGTATCTCAGGTATAATCTGGCCCAGGCCACAGTATAAGATGAACTTTGTACTCAGAGGTGTAAAATAATCTAGGCCAGACTATATCCCTTCAGGACCCCCCAATTGCATCCTTAGGCTAGGTTCACACTATGTTTTGAAATCCGTTTTTTTTTTTCATCCGATTTTGCGTGTGTGCATCCATTTTGATCCATTTTTCTATTGAATTCCATTATTTAAAAGAACGGATCAAAACAGATAATTTTTTTAACATACATAAAAGGAAGGTCAGCTGCGTTTTTGAGTATGTTAAAAAAACAAATGTGTCCGTTTTTCATCCATTTTTGTGCAAAAATGGATTGCAAAAACATAGTGTGGATCCAGCCTTACCATGCAGCATGTCCTGGCCCTCATCCATCCCTCCCTAATATCTCTCGCTTCTCTTGCTGCAGCTTTTGAATTTTGTGCTGTCTCCTTTCTCTGTGGGGCTTCAGGGTCACCTGATCAGTGGATGTCATGTCATGCACTGATCAGGTGACCCATAAACATTCGGCTGATACTCTCCCCATGTAAAGTTTCAGGACGTTATGATTTTTATTAAAACAGTGAACCCTCTATGAGCCGACTGCCCCATCTTGCACAAAAAAATCGGTCTTTAATGGGGGTGGTCTTGTCAAAGAACAAAGTATAGAAAATGCAGAATTAGGTGTCTCAATGAAGTAAGAACATGTACAGCATATCTTTACACATAAATAATGATGAAAGGGAACACAGTCATGTCTTTTATCATGTGTTTAATGAGACAGCATTCATACAGCAGACAGTAATGTATTTTGAACATTTCATACATCCCTACATATGGGAAGTATTGCCCAGCCTTAAAGCTATTCCTGTAACTGAATACAGTATACCATAAGTACAGTATTAGCTGTATACACCAGTCTACTATATCACTGGAATCAGGATCTATACACCATTCTATAACATTATTGGTATCAATTTTACACACCATTCTATTACATCACTGGTATCAGCTGCCAGTGCCAGGGAAGAGGGTGCAGAAATATTAGCAGTGCACTCTGCCAGCCCTCCCCTTTCTCCCTGTCAACCTCTGTTAACAGTCAGGAAACCCCTCTTCTCTCTCCCTTCGGCCTCTGTAAGCGTCCTGGACACCTCTCTCCTATCTCCCTGTCCTCCCCTCTCTCTTCTTTCGACCTATATAGGCAGCCAGGACACCAGAGTTCTGAGGCCTCTGGTGTCCATGGCTACCATCAGGACTCTGCAATCACAGAGCCCCGTTGGTGAAAAGAGGGAGAAATCTTCCTCTGTATGAGGAGAATTCTCTCTCTGCATCTTTATAGATGCTACGGTCGTGCATTTATAGCATTAACTGTCAGCATCAGAACGTGGCTCCACTACTGACAGTTGTAGCGAGCCCCAGCTATCACTGAAAGCCTGAGGACAGTGGTGGTGGCATTTTTGCAAGAAAGTAGTTGTGCTTTTCCTAATCCTTGATAATCCCTTTAACTTCACCATAATTATGCTTGTAGAGGAAAAATGTGGTTTGCCTGGAGTGCATGTTAAACTATAGTAGAGGAAACCCCAAAGTGTTACAGAATTTCATAACTCCAGATAAAAAACAGGAGATATCAGCTCGGTCTTCCTGCTCCCTAGTACTTTTAGGAGTGTTTCACAAATCTGTCACTTCTTGTCTCCCAATGATGTGGAGGTGTATCCCTGTATAGGTTCTTACACCCCAGTAACAGAGGGTGATAACGTTGAGCTGTCCCATCTTTAGCAGCTCCATAGCACTAACCCTGTATAAAGCTTCTTTGCTCGTCGTTCCCCGCTCGCTGCCGCCACTATTCCACATGTCGGCAGCAAGCGAGTGAGTACAGGGGGGCCGCGGGGAGCTGCGAGGGGGCTGCCAGGGTGTTTGCGTATAGCAGCTGTCTGCTGCCACCGCTCCTATTGCACGGATTGATGGCAGCATATCTGTGCTATCATAGTTGTTTGTCTTTCAACATGTTGAAAGACAAACAACTGCAACAATCAGCTGTCATTGTTGCCTTCTATTACACAAGACGATTATCAACCAAATACGGCCAATAATCGTTTTGTGTATTAGGGCCTTAAAGGACAAGTGCCATGAAAAACTATTTCCCAGTAATTGAAGCACATTACAAAGTTATATCACTCTGTAATGTGCTTCATTCACCTATCTGCCTCCCTTCCCTGTCTTTTCCCCCCTCCACCCCCCACCAGGAAGAGTCCTAACTCACACAGACCTAATGACTGCCGTCACTGTCACCAAGCTCTTCTCTCAGCTCCTTCTCCTGTTACAGCAGCCTCCCCCTCCCCTGCCTTGTCAGATGACTCAGCTTGCTCAGCTCCCATTGGCTGAACAACTGCAAGCCATCACTTGGACTGGGGAGGGGGGGCTGCTGTAACAGGACCTAGAGCAGCCCTCCTGCTGATGACTCATCCTCACAAGAAGGAGCTGCCTGGTGACGGTGAGGACAGTAATCAGGTCTGTGTGAGTTAGGACACTTCCTGGTGGGTGGTGGAGTTGGGAAAAGACAGGGAAGGGAGGCAGATAGGTGATTGAAGCACATTACAGAGTTATATAACTTTGTAATGTGCTTCAATTACTGGGAAAAAGTTTTTCATGGCACTTGTCCTTCAACTGATAGCTAGAACTGTAGAAAATCTTGTTCTGTGGTAGGTCTAGTCCTAATCTGATCGTAGATTCCCGCTTGTATTCTGAGAACCATTTTGTGCCGAAGTAATGTATAACTAAGATTATCCAAAATAGACTCAAGTTCTCAAGGAAAAAAAGATTCCCATGGTAATAGCTGGAAAACAATTGTAAAATAAAAGATATGAAGAACATATTTTGTACCTTTGATGAAGTGCCACGGTAAGGAATGAGGTTCTTGCCATTATTTTTTAACATATCTATTTTTCATATTTCTTTTTTTTCTTTTTTCTGTTGATCTTATATTGGCGGCCAAGAATGCCAAAGTCAAGCTCAGTCTTAAACATATATGACACCAGGGATCTGTAATGGTTGCATGAAAATCACAACATTCAGGGCGCCATTTATCAGAGACGTAAAACTTATAAAACTTCACACAGGCACACTACTCTAAGTCGTCTCAGGCCTTTGTGGGTGAGACTGAACTGGGTGTAGCACGAATGTCTATGTGAATGAGCATCCCGGGGAACATCTATCACTCTGCTGGAATAGATATACATTTAAGAGTTCTATAAATGTTTTCATTTCACTAGCTATAAACCAGCTATGAATCCCGAAACCGCCAACTTTTGGCATTGCCACTCTTTAATGACTAATTTAGCGTTCTGCTGTGTAAAATGAAAACACATTGGAATCTCAACAGTAATATAATCCATACGTTGAATTGTCAGCATATGCTTTGAGTTCACAACTATGAGGGATTAAATACACAGACATGTATGTCTCTTTTCCTACAGCACATTAGAAACGTATGCTGTGCAGTCAAACCATGGTTGTTTCTACATACGTTGCTCTTTATGAGGCTCACAAAAACAACATTTTTATGTTTGCAAAAGGGTGAAGCATTTTATGCAATTTGTTAAATTGGGGATCAGAAGGGTGCAGAACATATGGCCAAACACAGATGGAAAGTGGTGACTCGTGATCAAGGTTATGCAGAGGAATTTCAGGAAGAAGAAAAAAAAAAGAACTGCAGGCATCCTTATTAGCGTAGGCTACAGTGTAGTATATTTCCATTTATTAGCACAGGTCAATGTAAGGTAACTACAGGGTCCCCTAGTGGTCCGCAAAAACCATTAGGGGATAAAAGTGTTGCACATTAATAGAGTGGCGCTGTCGCTGGAAAGCTTGTGCCACGGTCCTTTCTTTTGAACCGTGACCCGGGCTCGTCCACCTTCAGCCCGAGTCGATGCTCAGTAATAGACCAAAAGACCGATCTATTCATGTGCAGCTCTAAAAGTGATTGTACCTGCTTTTTGATATGGTCATGTGCCATATTGTAAATCCTCCAAGTTGCAGTCTGACTTTGGAGCTAAATGTAAGGAATTCCCTAGCCTTTACTCTTAAAGCGACTCTGTACACACAATCTGACCTCGCCAAACCACTTGTACCATCAGATAGCTGCTTTTAATGCAAGATTTGTCCTGGGGTCCGTTCGGCAGGTGATGCAGTTATTGTCCTAAAAAACAACTATTAAACTGGCAGCCCTGTGCCAAAAGTCCGTAGCCTAAATTGTGTATGCATTAGGGCTCGTTCACACAGAGCAAAAGCAGCTGAATTTCTGCGCTGAATCAGCGCTGAAATTTCAGCCGTTAAAATAGGTGCAGAGCTAATTTCCATTGTGTTGAATGGAAATTCTGCTCTGCAGTTCACACAGTGGAATTTCCGCACTGAACTAATCCGCTTTCCGCCAGAAGAATGAACATGTTCATTCTTCCGCTAGCGGAAGCCTATACAAACCAATGGGGCTCTAATTTTCTGTTTCAGCGCGGAATACAAGCGTATTCAGTGTGGAATACAAGCGGAAATTACTCGCTGAATCAGCGCGGAAATGGGGAAAAGGGGGGGAGGAGGATTCTAGTATATGTTCTGGTATAGTCTAGTTTACTCACCAAATACTCGCTGAATTTCAGCGCTGAATGCATGCGGATTCAGCGCGGATTCCTCGAGTATTCCGCTCTGAATTTGTCAAGAGCTGATTACGAGCTGAACACTTTCCTAGCTGAATACGCAGGGATTCTGCTTACATTCTGCTTATATTCTGCTCGGAATTCAGCGTCAGTTGATTTCAGGTGGAAATATTTCCTTGCGTAATCCGCTCCTTTTGCTCTGTGTGAACGTAGCCTTAGGGTGGCACACCTTCTCTGTCCCTCCTCCCCACCCTCCTCATCATTAGGAATACTCCAGGCAGGTTTTCTACTATTCATCACCTGTGTCAGCACGGCACATGGACTGGATCGTTAAGGCCCCTGTGCAATGTTCAGACAGGAGAAAATGTTCTAGGGGCATTCCTAATGATGAAGAGGGTGGGGAGGAGGGACGGAGGGGTGGTGCAAAGTTAGGGCACAGATATTCTTAGCCCGGCCGTTGTGCATGGGGCTGCAAGTTTAAAGTTTGTTTTTTAGGACAATACTGCATCACCCCAGGACAGATCTTGGAATTAAAGCAGCTATCCGAATGGAAGAAGTGGTTTTTGGGTGGACAGATTGTGGGTATAGAGTCACTTTAAGTTCTCGCTTAATTATAGACTGACAGACCAGGGAGTAAATAAGAAACTTAGTCGAAACTTAAACTGTAAGTCATAACTAACAATAAAACCAGCTAATTTAAAGAACAAGGCAGTAGTGTAGTCAGGAATTATGCTGAGGTCAGGATCACATTCAAATGCAATAGCAAAATACATTAATCGAAGGCAGGCGCCACAATCACTAAGCAATGTGCAGCAGCTGAAATCCACTTAGGGTCCCCAGGACATAATGTCATATTTGTGAACTGGTTGCCTCCGTAAGTCACTGGCTGCATTAGATTTAACTCAGGAAGTGGCAGTGATTAGTAAGGTTATGTTCACACGTCAAAAAAAACATCCCTTATTGCCGCGATTGAACTGACTGCAATGATGTAAATGACCATCAGTCTTTTCACTTTCTATGGGGCTGTTGAAGATAGCCAGGTAGTGCACTCAGCTACCTCTGTCAGCCCTTTAGACAGTGAAAGGAGCAGTGGTCATGCAGGAACTGTTATTGTGGTCGCACCCCATGCATTCTGGCATTTATTACCTTTCTTATGGATAGACAATATGTATAGTTTGTAGGCAAACAGACTTAAGGTCTCAAAGGGATATTCTCCTCAAACATAACTTTTCATATGTTGTTGCCCATGGTAAAACTAACAGCCGCTTTGTATGTTCTCTCCATGTTTGCGTGGGTTTCCTCACACACCCAAAAAAAAACAAAAAACATACAGATAGGTCAAGCGCTGAGGAATCTGTGTGCGCTATATAAATAAACAATTAATTTATTATTATTTTATCCATTTAGTCTTCTTCCGCTTGTTCTAATCCTGCTGCTTTGTGCTGAATACAAAGAAATCTGTGTCTGAGCGCTTCTCTTTGTCTTTGCTCTGAACCCCCTCCCTCCTGAGGTTGCTCATGTAAACAAGTCCCTGGCAGGCTTTATCTGTATGTTGAACTCACTGTGATTAACCCTCCTGATATTGCAGAGATGCTACAATTGCAGATACAGCCTGCCAGGGACTTGTTTACAGGAGCTGTCTTAAAGAGGAGCAAGAAAGAGGGAGAGACAGAGAGAACAGCTCTCACACAGATTTCTTTGTTGTCAGCAGAAATCAGCAGGATCAAAACTGGGGAAAGGAGACTGAATAAATGATAACAAGTGAGGAATTAATTGTTAGTCTCACCATGGGCAGCAACATATAAAAAAAGTTATGTTTGAGCGGAATACCTCTTTAAATAATACTTCTGTAGGAGTATATATTCATTGCACATTTTTTTTTCTAACAACCTCTGCATGCCAATGTATAAAATCTAAGTACAGTAGGGCCTTATAGAAGTCTGGGTAGCATATAACAACTCAGAGGTTGTATGAGGTCAGTGCGGCAGTCCCTATGAGTCCTAACCGATAATAGGTATGGCTTTAAACTGAGGTCTCACATCTCAAAAACATCTGTTGTTTTACACTACCTCCTATTTTAACTTATTTTTTGAGTTTAGGACATGGAAATTCACATTATTAGCAGAGCACATAGGTTACACAGTTGGTCTGTCCAGACTTGTTCCCCTCTGTCTTGTATACTGTACATTTATGCCATCACAGTGTTAGATGACATGATACTACTAAAAAGGTTTGGGGTTAACTGTAATTACTTATTATCATTAAAACAAATCTAATTGATTTCCTTGGGATCATGTTAGGAAAAGTCTGACCTATAGCGGAGTTCATTAGACTGCCCTCCATGCGCCTGCAAATGAAGGGTAATTGCTGGTTGCATCTAAGATCACCTCACAGCAAGAGACTGAGAGAGGAAACATCGAGAGCCACGCTATTATTTGGCATCCATTCCCCTTACAGTCACTGCAGCTCTTTAGCTTTCCTTTCCTAATAATATAGATTTATTTACTGAATTTCCCTTATTCCGATACCCAAGTAGTTAAGAGATAACATAGTCCCACGCCAGATTATGAGGAATTTCAGATCGGAGTCAATTTTAGAGCTGGTGCAGCTTGTCAGCAACAGACTGGGCTAGGCTGTGTTCACATTTGCATCTGAACCTTCATTTAGAGCAGGGGTCTCAAACTCAATTTACCCGGGGGCCGCTGGAGGTAGAGTCTGGGTGAGGCTGGGCCGCATCAGGGTTTCCACAAGAAAAGCTCTTACAAAAACATTCCAATGTCATCAAATGTAATTATTATTCATATTCAAATGTCTGTATTGACAGTTCCTTAACATTTAACTTTCTGAACATGAAAGTTACATCAGTTGACTCACAGGGGACGTCTTCATTGATCGGAGTTCTTGCCTTTTTATCATCTTCTCCTTCTGTCCTCGGCCATTGTGAGAACTTCTTTAAGCCACGAATCTACAGAATCTACCAGAGAAACATATTAGGCTCCTCACACTGGCACCATCCTCATCTCTCTACTAACTGCACATCTGTATTGTCCCATTTACACCCTCGTTTAGTGGGTAGGCTGACTCTATGTGACCCCCCTTATAGTATATGCCTCCCTCTGTGTAAAGATGGCCCCTTGCTCAGTCTTCCATATAGATGGCCCCATGTGCATCTCCTTGGGAGCCCCTCTCTGTGTAGTTCCCCTATAGTAGATGCCCCCCATGTAGTCCCCTCCTTATCTCCCCCCCCATATAGATGCCTCCTTTATGTTGCCCCCTTATCTCCCCCATATAGAAGCCTCCTTTATGTTGCCCCCCTTATCCCCCCCATATAGATGCCTCCTTTATGTTGCCCCCCTTATCTCCCCCCATATAGATGCCTCCTTTATGTTGCCCCCCTTATCTCCCCCCCATATAGATGCCTCCTTTATGCTGCCCCCCTTATCTCCCCCCCATATAGATGCCTCCTTTATGTTGCCCCCCTTATCTCCCCCCCATATAGATGCCTCCTTTATGTTGCCCCCCTTATCTCCCCCCCCCATATAGATGCCTCCTTTATGCTGCCCCCCTTATCGATGCCTCCTTTATGTTGCCCACCTTATCTCCCCCCACATAGATGCCTCCTTTATGTTGCCCCCCTTATCTCCCCCCACATAGATGCCTCCTTTATGTTGCCCCCCTTATCTCCCCCCATATAGATGCCTCCTTTATGTTGCCCCCTTATCTCCCCCCCATATAGATGCCTCCTTTATGTTGCCCACCTTATCTCCCCCCATATAGATGCCTCCTTTATGTTGCCCCCTTATCTCCCCCCCACATAGATGCCTCCTTTATGTTGCCCCCCTTATCTCCCCCCCATATAGATGTCTCTTTTATGTTGCCCCCTTCTTAACTTTTCCCCCATATAGATGCCTCCCTTATCTTTCCCCCCAAATAAATGCCCCCCCTCTTTGTAGATGTTGTCCCCATATCTTGTCCCTCGCAAAGTAGATAAAGAACAAAACAAAAAAAACAACTCACCTAACACATCGATCCCCCGTCGCAGCTCCCTTCTTACGGACGGACCCCCGGCTGATGCTGCCTCCCTGGGGGTGTCCCCGGGATTCCCGGACAGCACGCGCACCAGGGAGCTATGTGCGCCAGGCTGTTACTTCCGGGTCAGCGCTCCCTGACCCGGAAGCAACAGCTGCTGCGCACACAGCTCCCTGGTGCACGTGCTGCCCGGGAATCCCGGGGACACCCGCAGGGAGGCAGCATCAGCCGGGGGCCGTCCAACACAGACTCTTGTGACCGCAAGCAAAACACTGCTTGCGGTCACAAGATCGATCAATGGGCCAGGCGGCGGAGGGGGGCCGCCGGGCAGTAAAGTGGTGGGGGCCGCAGTTGGCCCGCGGGCCGCGAGTTTGAGACCCCTGATTTAGAGACTCTGCATGTAAGCTTTGCATGCAAGCATGGAACATGCAACAAAGTTATTCTTTCCATCAAATAGCTGAAACCCTTGATCTGATAGATTCTATTGTAAGTCTAAGGATTCTATCAAGTACTGGTGGTATTCATCATACAATAGATCTGGCAATGTATTGGGGCCATCAACCTATAACAGTGTTGGACTGGCCCACCAGTGGAGTGGAGGAACCTCTGGTGGGCCCCCAGCTTTAGAAACAGTGACTGACACATTGTTTCTTTATTGGTGGGCACCCAGGATAATTTCATTTGGTGGGGCCCAGATACGCAGGTCCGACACTGACCTATATTATTTATGTGTGTGTATATATATATATATATATATATATATATATATATATATATAGCTTATTCATGTGAATTTTCCTAGATGCATGATCAGACTTTTCCTGCATATCATCTTTGTATTGGGCCTATGTTTTGTGAACAGGAAGGTGCTGTTAGGTGCTGTTCCTTTGTGTTGATGGGAATGGAGATGGATGATTGCCGTAACTTTGCGCTGCTTTATAGCTGTATGCATGGGGTCCAATACATTAAACAGTCCAGAACATCTAATAATCTGTCACCATTCTAATGCCAATGCCTGGCTATGATACTGCACATATAAGCAGTACCTACTTTTCACGTAACATGATTCCCAAATTCACCCTTGACATCTGTGTATGGTTGTAATAGAAGCCGATGCCGTATAGCAGGATGTTTTGAAATTTGTGATATTGAAGAATTACATTTTAATTTGTCTTTACATGTAACCTGACCTGCGCTGTAGTTGAATGTACACGCTTTGCCTTTGTCTGGATTCAGTTTGAAGTTATTTATAGCAAGAGTCGCCATGAGATAAAATTTTCTACAGGTCCATAAAAGTAACAGAAAGGGGAGGTTGTGAATAAAAACACCTGTCTCTATATTCATTAACTATCACTTACTATACTCTATATGGCTTTTACTATTGTAGCTTTTTTACCATTAACTAACCTGTCTAGTATAAATATTTGCAGACTCTTAGTAGAACACAGCCACATTTCGTGGCACTATCCAAAAGTGGACAGCACAGAGAAGACTTGCACAGAAATACGTTGTGCTTTTGTACGCTCAGTATATGGAAAAAACTGTCATGGACTGATTAATAAATATGCTCTATTGTGTAAACAATACTTTTAAATTCCCAATCACTGCTATCGTGTTTCCCTGAAAATAAGACGGTGCCTTTTATTCCCCCCAAAAAAGGCACTACGTCTTATTTTTGAAAGATGTCTTATTTCCCCACACGCCGGCGAGGGGGAGAGAAATGAGATGACCTCCCTGGAGTACTCACCGGACGAGCACATCAGCGGCGTGACATATGCGTCGGGACTTGTGGAGGACATGGGGGCCATGGACCAGGCTGTCTGCAGTGCTGGTTTCAGAGGTCCACAAGGGGATTAGGTGAGTCCGGGGTGGCCTTACTTTTAGGGGCACCTTACATTTGGGTGGTGCCCTAGTTTAGTGTAGGGGTGCCTTATTTTTGGGGGATGCCTTGCTTTAGACTAGAGGGTAGAGTAGCTGGGGTGTCTTATTTTATGAGGGTGTCTTATTTAGTGTTGATTGAACCTTGGGAAGTCCTAACTTCAATCGAACTTGAGCATTCACGAACCCGGCGGCACACGGGCGCTCTCCTCCTTCCCCACAGACCGGGAAAACATCAGCAATTAAATGCTTCAGGTTCGTGAATGTTCGATCAAACCTAGGATTTCCCAAAGTTCGATCAACTCTAGTCTTATTTTCAGGGAAACACGGTAGGTAACATTTGTACAGACATCTTTGACCATCTTAAGCAGTGGGGCCTTTAACTGACTAAGGAGGTTTTTAGTATGACGTGTTCCCCGTTGAATAATCCAGTGCTATAATTTTAGCACTTTAGTTAGGTCTTCTGTTCTCTCCCAGCCAGTCATTGTTTGTGCTATATTAAATTATTCATTGTAAGTATAGAGGGAATAGCCATACGGTGAGAAAGTTCTTTTTTTTCCCCCAGAAGATCTACAGCAGAATATTAAGGAAAGAAATGAACAAAAATAATTCTTAAGTTATTCTGTCTAGTGTATAAATGTATCCTTGATAGAGCACCATTTCCTGCTAGTAAGCCTGACTGCAGAGCTCAACATTTCTTCCATTGTTCTATTGTCTGCCTTCACTTGCCCTTTACTAGCGTATATCCATCTGAGCCCTCCTCATGTTATGGTTTTCACAAGAATGTGGCTTGGGGGCCTAAAAATTAATTATTATATATTTATAATACAATGGGTCATATCCAAACCACAGCAACAAGTGCACAGAGCTTACATTCTCTCCTAGAATTGTAGGTTTCCCACATGAGTCAATACATCTCATGGGCAGCTCTGTGGAATATGCTCTATTAGTAATGAGAAATAATTAAATATTCATAACCCAGGAGACTAGGACCAGGTCCAGGGAGGTCTGGATATAGCTAAAGCTGTCGCTTTGATCATCGTGTGCAGAGGAAATAATCTATAACCATGGTATATTTATTGGAGATTATAACCATATGCATAAGTAATGGCATTTACATAGTAACATGGGGGCAAGTTACTTCTGTTTGCCGATTGCCCGGCATACCAGCTGTATTGTGCAGTATGTATTTTATTGTGTCATTTACTATCTTGATGCACACTGGTTAGTAAATCCCTATCTAGATGTGTTTCTTACTAGTAATAGGTGTGTACCAGAAGTGTGCCAAACTCTGACATTTAGGACAAAACAAATGAGCTGATTAAGGATTGGTGGATTCCCGCTATAGTTTGTAAAGCTGCAAAGTACATGTGCCCCTCTAGTTCAGCATATTTGCCCATCTAGAGGAAGACAAAAACACACACACAGAAGCAAAAATTCCTAATTTTAAAAAAATTCCTCCATGACCCCATATCTATAAATCCCCAGATTAACAACCCTTCTCTAAAATCTAGTGACCCATCAAATTATTACTCTTTAGAAATGCACCCAGAACATTTTTGCACCCTTTTAGTGGGTTCTCCAAGACCATTTAGAGCCTATTCACACGTCCGCAATTCTGTCCACAATTGCACATGGAACATAACGTCTATGTATTTCAGTGGCCCCATTCACACATCCATAATTGTTAACAGGGTCATGATCTGTGCTGCAAAAAAATAAAAAATAAAAGCACAGGTCCGCAATCTGCAAGTAGTGACTAGATTACTGTTAAGTACACCTTTT
This sequence comes from Dendropsophus ebraccatus, assembly GCF_027789765.1. Taxonomy (NCBI): domain Eukaryota; kingdom Metazoa; phylum Chordata; class Amphibia; order Anura; family Hylidae; genus Dendropsophus; species Dendropsophus ebraccatus. The sequence continues at coordinate 56,658,425 of NC_091462.1, forward strand.
CAATTTTGTGATCCAATACAGATGGATTTTTTGTGGATTGTGGACAGAAAAGAGCAGTCTGAGATTTCAGGAGTGAAAAATATACTGACGTGTGAATAGACCCTTACAAAGTTTTGCTGAAAAAAATGTCCTGTGTTGGTGTAGAAATGTCTCTCCTCTAGATGTAAAGAACGCCCTCTTATTATTGTTACAGCCCTAGTATAGACAGATCATGGGAGAGATCTTTGTACTACCCCCTGCTATACAGTATGTATCCATAGTCATTAGGTCACCCCTCAGGCATCTTTTTTTTCCCTAAACTAAATAACCCTAAGTGTGATGATGTTTCTGGGTACTGTAGTCCATTTTGTCCTCGTGCACATCTTTGATGCACGCTATGTTCTTATTTTCTTGGGTGGCAGCTGTCCAACACTAGTTGCTACTGTTAAATACACTGTCAGCAAAAATGTGTCCTTATTAGTGCAAAATATAGTAATGGTACCCCCTAAAATCATTACCCATCCATTTTGCAGAAAACAACTGGTATCCATGTACGCTCATGTTACATTGGGGAATGTTTTTCAGAATTCCTTAGCACGTCTGGAATCCCTGTGTTGTTGTCCCTATGGGAAGGTGAGAAGCTTTTCTTCCTTGTATCAGAGTGTATCCCAGCTGGTTCCCCTCACGGTGCACTGTGTAAGCCAGCCATGGTTAATTGCTGTCAGAGATAGCTGCTATCACATTAAGGTGACATCTCACACTAGCATGGCTGCGAGACCTGGGAGGTGAAACTGACATCTTCTGCCTGTGCATTCTGGATTGCTGGAGTGCTGACAGGGCAGTGCTATCTTATGATTATGTACATTATAGAATCTGGAAGCGAAGCACTGGACAATCTCAAGTTTTATTTATTCGTCGTTTCACATATATTGAAAACATCTTTCACGGCACAATCTAACTACCCAACTCAGACACACAGGTACACACTGGGGTCAGTAACCTGAGAAGGGGTTTACCTGCCAGTATGATTTTAGAGCATGGGAAGAAACACATGAAAGCCTAGGAAAAACTCTAAATAAAAACAAACAAACTCTATTTAGATTGAATTAAAATCTAGGACTCCAATGCCATGCAAGGCAATAGCGCAAACCAAAGAAGAACCAGATGGGTATAATGTATATACACAGACGAGATTATCTTATGAGGCTGCGTTCACACGTAACGGATCCGCAACGGGTTTCTCGCTGCGAATTCGCAGTGAGACCAACTGCGGATCCCTGCCCTGTACAGTCTATGGGCAGACAAATTCGCAGCAGAATGCACATCCCGCGGCAAGTTTGTCCGCAGCCCGCCCCATTAACCCCCCCCCCCGCCACCGGAGCCTATACTCCACCTGCTCCCCGCTCCGACTTGCTTTGAAGCAAGCTGGAGCAGGAACCAGGTGGAGTATAGGCTTCGGCAGCGGGGGGGGGGGGGGTTAACAGGGCGGGCTGTGGACAAACTCGCAGCGTTATGTGCAAATTCACAGAGAGAAACCCGCTGCGTATCCGTTACATTTGAATGCAGCCGGACTAGGACTTTCCCTTGAATAAACAATGCTGATTTCAGTTAAATGGTTTTTGAAAATCATTGAACTGAAAGTTGATGTAAATAAGTCTATACTCAAGGCCGATTGTAGGTTTTCTGCTGTTTGGGGTGAAACCTGAAATGGCGCCCCCCACCCATTACTTACACCACCATTATATACTTTACTGTATATGTATATATTATATACTGTATAACTTATTCAGCCTTATAGGAGAAATCTGGTGATGTAGGCAGGGCACAGGGGGAACATAATATACAATCATTACTCGCCTCTCCCCTTGCCTTTGCAGCGATGGATTGCCACTGCAGGACCCCTGCTGGGTTTTAGGGTCTCCTTCACAGCCGACGTCACAACACCTCTGCAGTCACTGATTGGCTGAGCGGGCAATCCATCAGCCGGATAAGGCATTTTCTCCCAGGCTGTGAGATCAGAACTTGGGGGAAAATGTCTTCTGGTGGAGGTCATGGAGCCTGTCACATGGCACATCGAGGGCACGGGGGGAGGTAAGCAATGATTGTTTATTCCCCCCTGCCCCTGCTGACTGACAATTTTTTAAAAAAATCGCCGGACTTCTACTTTAAAACTGAAAAGCTCACATTTGGCTCGCAGCCCGGTGCCTGTTCTGTTCTCATACCTCTCCAAGCCTTCTACCTGTGTGTCCCTTTGTTCTTTATTTATAGATTTTTTTCATGACGCCTCAGGATATGAGTTCATGACAGTTACCTTTGTTTCAAAGAAATATTTCAATTTCCTTTACGTTACATACCATAGGTTATTTTCAAATATTGATGTGAAACTATGTAAATCAGGCATTAAGTGGCCGCATAAGACAAGGGTTTTAGCTGAACTGACATGGAAAGTATTGATTTTTGTAATTGATCTCAGCTACATTTGCATAATTAAAAGTCCCTGGACACCCTGTAAAATCATTCATTTCTTGGGGTATGTATAGGAATCAATTCATTCTGACCAAAGAGCATACAGTATCACAGGCAGGAGGCCCAGAATTTGTCCGGTTGTTGTCCTTATCTTAATCTGTTGCATTGATACCTATACATGTGCACCCATTCTAATTTGACATCGATCCTTCGATCCATCCATGCATATATTCACATGTATCTCACAGCACTTGACCATTATTTTCAGCTTTGAAAAATTAGGCAGATTTTTATGCACAACCGCTCTGCAAAACCAGCCACAATAAATGACATGTCACTAAGCTTTACAGCCATATGAATTACGGCTGTTTTTCTATTTAGTTCAACAGATTAAAAAATTTGTCTGATTCTTGCCCAATTTTTGATCAATGGACCAATGAATCAACCCTGTCTTATGACTCAAAACATGGACAGAAATTGGATGTGTGAACATGGCCTTTGGGTGGTATTTAGAGATGAGTGGACTTTGTCTGGTTGGTCTTGAGCCCAAGCATGCAGAATCTGATTACTGTTGGATGCAGCCTTAGGGAGTCCTGGAAAATATGGATAGAGCCTATGGCTATAGAACCTTAGAGCTGAATCCAACCTCTTCAGCCACCAGATGAACCTGAGCATGCTCATCTCTTGTAGTATTAGACAGGCAGACCTGTGCAAATAAGGTACTGATCTAGTAAATTGGCACTTCTTGATGATGCGTCTGGATCTGATTTGATCTAATCTGGATTTGAGGAGAACCTGAAAACACGTCATCCTGCAATAAGAAGTTTATTTTATAGGAACTACTCTCCCTATCATCCTTGATGCAGATGAATAACGGCCTTTGTTGGTTCAGCGAGGGCATGAAAATGGCAGCATTGCATTGATTTCAATGCCATGCCACCCAGGCTGAAAAAAAAAGTCTGCTGTTTTCAATTAAAACAGTGGTCGTTCTTTTCAGGAATAATACATTGTGTGAACATAGCCCCAAAGTAACATACTAAAAAAAAAAAAGTTTACGCAAATACCTTTGTTACGGACAGCTGAATGTATTACTTCTATGTCATTTATCCTTCCTATCTACAATGTGTGTAGTTACTGCTTATGTAAGCATCATAACAAATCTCAAAATTGGACACAATCCAGCATTCGGTCAGGATTTTTTTTTGCAGCCAGATCAGACATGCATTTAAATGAACTTTTTACCAAAAGTACTGTATACACAGACAGACAACTCCAGAAGTATACACAGACAGACAACTACAGAAGTATATACAGTCAGCAAGGTTATTTCTGGTATAGTGGAGAACGGCACATTTGATGTCACTGATCTGATGCTTCAACTGACATTTTTTTCTAATTCATAAATTTGATTTCCACCGTTAAAAAAAAATAAAAACCTGCATGAAATGTACAATAACAAGGCTGCAGTGTGTGGTATGTGGGCGTCGGTGTTACACAGATTGATACAACTGAATCTTTGTCTTATTACACACCCACAGAAAGAATGAGGCTGCCTCACACTTCTAGAATGGCAACAAATTAGTAGGATGGGCATTGCTCAGGAGGTGATAGGAGGACAATTACACTTAGATAAATGTGCACACTGGGCCATTAAGTGATTTGCTACAATCACACTGGGCTGTGTAGGCGTGGGAAGAGAAGGCCAATGTTGTTAACCACTTGGAGTCCCCATATACCAAGAAAAATTACAGCTTTGCAAGTTCTTTATAAATCAAGGTAATGGAAATAAATGTGTTCTGGGACGCCTATGTAATACTTAGTTCCAAAAATGTAAAATAAACTCAGCTTACTAAAACTTAATCATAAAGCAGCCAAACATTTCTTCAGCAGTGCAAGGTCAATTTCTGAACAGACAAACACTCCAAAGCTCCAGACTCAAATCAGCCAACATGGAAAGCCAATAAAAGGACTTGCACAAAATGATTCACTTATTTTTAGGATTATTATGCTTGATTTTCTCCACTGTTTTTATTCTTTATAGCCCAACTATTAATCAGCTGTTCCTATATACAATACATAAAATACATACAGAAATTAGGGCGAGTTAGGGCGCCATATACACCAATCCAACCAATACACCAATCTTTATAAGGGGCTGCCTAACAGTGTGACAGTCCCCCTCATCCTGTCAAAACAGCTGTTAATTGTCAAGGCATTGACTTTATATAAGACTTCTGAATTGTGGTATCCTGAACTAAGATGTTTGCAGAACATCCTTTAAATTCTGTCAGTTGCAAGGTGGAGCCACCATGGCTTCAGTATTGTCATGCTATTTACAGGGGTAGGCAGAGTACATTATGTTTTATAGAAAGCCACTCTATTCTCTATGAATAAATTACAGATTTTGTGTCTGTCGTTAGCTGCAGATCCATAGCTAAAAGCTAAGGTATACCCTTTCTGGACTTTAGGTTTTAACGATGTTTTACAAACCAGAATTTGATCTGAATACATATTTTAGTGTGGAATCCACACTTAATTTGTCTTGGTGAACATAGCCTCAGTTTTGCTCCTGAATGCCTCAATGATTTGCTGATATCAGCAAAGTTAAAGACCATACAGACCATACAGGTTAGACAGACAGTAGGGTGATAGTTGAACAATTCAGAAAGAATGATCGTCATACACATAAAGTAATAATAATTAATAATAATTTTTATTTATATAGCGCCAACAGATTACGCAGCACTTTACAATTCTGGGGGTACATACATAGACATAAATCAGACGTTACATAGATATACATATAATTATCCATACATGAGGAGGGAGGGCCCTGCTCGCATGCATGAGCTTACAGACTATTAGTTTTACAGTTGCTTCAAGTGACCATACACGATCATTGACATCTGGCAAACAACAAAGATTTATGTTGAACTATTTGCAGAAAATAAAATTTCAAAAGGTTGACATGGTCATCTTCTTTGTTGTTTCCTCTTAGTAGCTTTTCACTCTGGCTGATAGGGGAGGGTCCCAATTGGTGAACATCACTTAATGACACTGACATGACCTAATAGCAGTATGAACAAGGGTTATTGTCTGAATGTACTAGGCAGTGCTGTTGCATAGCATAGAATACAAGGCACCACTCTACGGCTTTGTCTTAATGCTTTATAATTTAGACACAATCAAAATTTGCACTCTCGCTAAAGATAGAGAGCCTCACATGGCACCTCGCTGAATGGAAAATGGCCCCTGATCTCGCTGTGTGTAGCAGATAGAAACCATAGACATGATGGTGTCTGGTCAGAGTGCTAGGATATTCTGGGCAGACTGGAAAGTGGCGGCACTTCTACAACTCCCTATGGATTAATTAAAAGACTAGCTCTGATTGGAATGCCACTGGCTTCGGTAAACAGTTAAGAAAGGGAATTGGTGTGCATAAGAGCTTACAGTTTAAGTACAAGTATTTTAAACAGGGCTCTCAGATTTCCATCACATTGGCATATGAGAACAGCCCCTTTTTTTGCCGCCTGCCTAACTCTAGACTAATTGGATAAACACAGCATGGTACCATGAAACCCTAGAACTCAGCATTGCCAGTGTAAATAAAGAAAACACCTCTGTGTTTAGTTCACACATCATCAAATCTCAACAACCTGACGCCAGCTATTTACACACAGTCGTACTTTCCACAGATTTGTAAAAGTAGGTACAAGCCTCTTATCTGCTGGACATGGTCACACTGGAAGAGTGATTACTATGTAGGTAAGAAAGCAGGACATGGGGTGAACTATTGTCCTTAAGACTGCAGACTTTCACCTAGAGAAGTCAATAATTTGGTGTTATTCCATCATGGGAAGAGGCCAAATATACTATGCAGTTGGGTTAGGTTCAGAGTTTGAGGACCAAGGTTCCAATTCCTTGTTCATGGAAAGTTCATGGTTTATTTCAACTTAACACCCTGTTATATATACAGTTATCAGCCATTTAGACCAATATTGTGTATATGTGTAATAGGCCCAATGAACAGCCATGACAACTGCTTGTTCTTCAGAAGATAGCATCGTTTTTGCAGGTCTAAAAACAGTCAATGATGAAAAAGAAGGGCTGCTGAACGATTCATGTGTCCCTGCATGTACAATAATTGAGCAGTGTAAGGATTTTACCTGGAAATCTTGACACTTGTATGAGGAACAGGTCAGCCTATCTTAAAGGACCCTAACGATATATCTTAGTTTTGTGCTGCCACTGAAATCTATGGCAGCTCTGAGCCCTAGAATAGGAAAACAAGCTCATTGCTGGTAGCCATACCAATCCAAAAAACTCAAACACTATTGTGCACAGAATAAATTGAGTACTCACTGCTCCTGGATGGCCACTGCGTTCTGCGCTTCATTTATTCTCTAGGAGGCCACTGAGAGTAAATGGAGCACAGGCCGTGGTGGCTGCACAGCACAGCACAGGAATTTGGACAGGGAGCAACAATAGACAGGGGACAACAATCTGAGATGAGAATAAATCAAGCTGGGCATTAATTAGATATTTTAGATGGCTGTTTTTTAACAACTTACCATTTTTTTATTGGACTGTGAAGTTATGTCTTTGTTATCCAAAACATCATTGTTTGATCTGTTGTGGCCTGGTCTGGGTTTTTATTAAATAAAACAAAGATCTTCCTTTTGCATGACTGATGACAACACCCGACATTAATTGAAAAGTTAAAATACAATAGATATCAGCCTTGGGTAGACATCTGTAAAGCTTGTTTGTGTCAGGTAAAGGTATAGATGGTCAGCAAAAAAAAATGGTTTAAATTGGCGAATTGTTGAAGGTTGGGTATGTTGACTTCACACAGATTTATAATATCTTTACAGTTTTTTACCCTTATATACTATATCCTGTTTATTCTCCTCTTACCTCTCTAAAAGTGAAGCTTAGAATTTCAACTGTGTCTAGAACAAAAGATCATTGTGTAAAATGGTGCATAGCCTGTTTAGCATTTTTGAGATGTACGGCTTAGAGATAGAGAAGTAACTGAAGAAAATATTGTGTGAGCTATTGAATAGTTTCATCAGTCTGTGTAAGGACCTCATTGTTCTGCAGCCTATTCTTTCTTTGGGATGATTTAATCATTATAGATGTGTGCCATGGGTTAAGCCTTCCAGGTATTCAGCAGTCTACCTTGGCTGTTAATCAGCAATACTGGGTTAGGGCCTAATATTTTTCTCAAGTACTTGTCACCTTTTCTCACCGCACACAGTATGACTTAATAGATCCACAAAACCCTTTGTTTCTGAGTGAAACTCTTACTTTCTTTTCTTTGATCTAATCCTCACCACAGACGCACACCTTTGTTGCATTCACATAAAAATGTGTTAGATCCTCTTATCAGCGAGATCATTTGCTTTTGCTGCCTCTCGTATTTGCATACAAAGTGAGCGCGGCATAGACTGTTGTCTTCACAATCTCATTGTTTGCATTCTCAATAGGAGATTCTTTACTATAGATTTTTCTGCATGGAACAAGGCAGAGAATTCACACTGTGTATTGTTAAGTAAGCTAAAAGTATTATTTATCTCTGTATGATTATTTTGTATTACGTGTCACAGCATATGTAAATCAGTATGGAGGGGCCCTTAATCCATACGTAGAGAAGTTACAAAATAGCCAGAGTTTGCAATTGAGAAGTAAAACAACTCTCCAATGTATGTATTGTGCATAGCTGGAACACTTGGGCCCTGACATCTGGTGAGATGTGGTCAAGGTCAAAGGCCACTCATTATAATCAGCACAAAAAAAAAAAAAAGCTAAGACGTAGACACCAAGGACCTTCTGTGATCAGTTAATCATTGGCCTTTTCCATATCATTACTTTCAAGTCAAATACATTATTATTTATTATACATTATTATTATTTATTGTTAAATGTAATATCTATCTTTATTATACATTATTATTAGATATATGTAATATTTACCGTTATTATTATTATTACTATTATTATTAGATGTATTATTATTATTAGTAGTAGTAGTAGTAGTAGTAATAATAAATATAGGTAATATCTTTTAATATTTAAAATATTGTAGTATATTTTCTAACTGGCTAAATAAAACCTTCTTCGTGGAAACCCTAATACAAAGGGATATATGAAAATATGGACCGAAGAGAGTGTAAACCGTACCATACTTCAGGTACAAACCAGGACCACTGGTTCCCCAATGGGTTAGATTGAGGGCTAAATCGTGGACCGACATCTAAGGAATTGTGCATTTTTATCCTTATCCCCTTTCTCAGAGGTAGTTCCTCAGGGATCTCAGTTAGCAACAGCTGGCGTAAAGATGAAAAGTAGACACCAGAAGCTGGTACCTAGGTTGAAGACAGGAATCATAGAGAGCATATGGGTCCAAGTGGGTAGAGTGAGATCATAAAGGTAGCAGAGGCCAAGGTCAGAATTGGCAATAGATTGTTAGATATAGTCAAATATGCAAGCAGGGTCTGTAAGAGTAGAAACCAAATGGATATTCAGAGTGATGGTGGAAGGGTCCCTAAAATGCCAGGGGCACTTATGCTTTGGCTGAGGTCAGAGGCCAATTGGCATGTGCTGGCCCTGTAAGAGACCAGAGCGGTGGGATGCAGGCGGAGAGCTAAGGCTGGAAGAAGGAGCACTGTAATGATCACTGTAGTATGGGATGTTATGATAATTCTGTAACAGTTCATCTCCATGTCATGCCGATCACATTTTACATTTTATAGAAAAGAGAAAGGACACATTTTTTTTAGGTATTCTTAATTGTCCTGTAGATCATCTACTGGATATATGAAACCTGATAAAACACAAGTGTAAGATCTGTCAAAACATTTCGGTTGATAACCATTCACTGTTCTTAGCACTTTACATGTAAAGTTCTCATGCACACTAGGGAAAAGTCATCCGAACATGACTGTGGTGAAACTGTCTGACTGTAATGTATATGGAGACTGCCAACTCATCATCTGTCATAGGCGAGAAGGATCAAACATGTTGGATTTCAACTTCCTGATCCCTTTGTTTTCAGGGAGAGAAACCCTTTTGATTTAATAATAATAATGCTCCCATTCCCCTGCAGCACCTGAAGACATGCTGTCTGTGTCTGCCTATGGTAATAGCTGGGGACCTGTTACATAGACTGAGGTTTTCCTAACTATATAATCATCACTGTATGCTTACAGCCAGAGGGTTGCCTATACCTTTAGGCTTATTAATTGTATAAAGAAAAGGTATACACTATTCAAGTATACATTTGGGAAACTTATTTTTGTGACTTTTCAAATGTGCACATTTTTTAATGCCTTTTTTTCTTGTGCCTGTTATGCTTTACTGTAGCAAATGTATCACCATTTTCTAGATCTCCTCTGGCTGTCATTGAATGGCAACATTGTACTGATAAAAACACTGCTAAGAGTTTGTTACACCAGTATTGGATCTAATCAGGGGCGTAGCTAATGTCTCCTGGGCCCTGGTGCAAGAAGTCAACTTGGGGCCCCCCCTTCCTCAACCAAGCGATGCTATTGCTGTATATATATATTTACCAAGACTGATATTACCAATAATACCAGTACATAGGAAGGAAATATTATCACCATACATAATACCGCCATACTGTTACAGACCAAATCCAGTATACTAACACCACCGCTACTACTAAATAACCCACTGTCCGCAGATCACTATCACCTTATCCAGTCATAAAGAGGTGGACGTAGCTCTACACAGGTTCATATACACCATATACATTATAGCGCAGTTATATTTAGTGACTCACAGGGGACGTCTTCTCTCATCAGAGTTCTTCCTTTTTCATCTTCTTCATATGCCCGGGCCATTATGAGAACTTCTCCGAGCCACGAATCCACAGAATCTGCCAGACAGACATATTAGACTCCTCCCTCTAGCACCAAGCTCATCTTTATACAAACTGCACATCTGTATTGGCCCCTTTACACCCTCGTTTAGTGGGTAGGCTGACTCTATGTGACCCCCTTATAGTATATGCCCCCCCCCCCTCTGAGTAGACCACTATAGTACATGCATCCCTCTGTGCATGCCCTATTGTATAAGCCCCCCATGTAATCACCCTTATAGATGACCCCTTTGTAGTCCCCCCCTTATAGATGCTCCCTGTGTAGTCTAGTCTCCATTTATAGAAGCCCCGTATAGTCTCCCCTTATAGATGCACCCTGTGTAGTCTCGCCTTATAGATGCCCCCTGTGTAGTCCCCCCTTATAGATGTCCCCTGTGTAGTCCCCCCTTATAGAAGCCCCCTGTGTAATCACCCCTCTCAGAAACCCCCTGTGTAGTCTCCCCTCACAGAAGCCCCCTGTGTAGTCACCCCTCACAGAAGCCCCCTGTGTAGTCACCCCTCTCAGAAGCCCCCTGTGTAGTCACCCCTCTCAGAAGCCCCCTGTGTAGTCACCCCTCTCAGAAGCCCCCTGTGTATTCCCCCTTATAGAAGCCCCCTGTGTATTCCCCCTTATAGAAGCCCCCTTTGTATTCCCCCTTATAGAAGCCCAATTTGTAGTCTCCCCTTATAGAAGCCCCCTGTGTATTCCCCCTTATAGAAAACCCCTGTGTAGTCTCCCCTCATAGATGCCCCCAGTGCAAAGCAGATTAGAAAAAAAAAAAACCTACTCACCTAACAACACGCTCCCAGTTGGCTGTCTTCTCCTCTTCTTCCCTGGCTGGTGAGCGACTCCCCGGGGGTGTCCCCGGGATTCCCGGGCAATGCACACACCAGGGAGCTCTGTGTGCGCTGGGGATAGTACTTCCGGCACAGGGAGCGTCTCCTGACCCAGTAGTTCTCCCGCCCCCCGGCAAACACAGAGCTGCCTGGTATGTGCACTGCCTGGGAATCCCGGGGACACCCCCAGGGGGCCGCTCACCAGCCTGGGGGCAGTAGGAAACTGCATCCTGTGACCACAAGCAAACCACTGCTTACGGTCACAAGATTGGGTGATATGATGGGACAGGGGGGTGGCGTAGCCCGGGGGGTCCGCAGGGCCCCCCCTGCTGGCGAGACGGGTCGCAGCAGTGACTGCTGCGACCGCGGTAGCTACGCCACTGTATCTAGTCAACCTTGTGTAAGGACGACATAGATACCTCTGTGTAAGGACTACATAGATAACCCTGTGTAAGGACTACATAGATACCCCTGTGTAAGGACTACATAGATACCCCTGTGTAAGGACGACATAGATACCCCTGTGTAAGGACTACATAGATACCCATGGCTAAGGACGACATAGATACCCCTGTGTAAGGACGACATAGATACCCCTGTGTAAGGACGACATAGATACCCCTGTGTAAGGACTACATAGATACCCATGTCTAAGGACTACATAGATACCCCTGTGTAAGGACGACATAGATACAGTGCACCAATTAATCAGAGCAGGTAAGAGATTTGTGCTAGTGGTTTGTGGAGATCACACAGGATAACCTAAAATGGAATATGAAATTGCTGGGATGGATTCTTAATTTGCATAATTATATTTGGAATATTTCACGTTTTAATGTCCAATCACTAACTTTGCTGATATTAAGAAACTTTATATGGCGATCATTTACACGTATATAGTTACATATAAATTGCATTACACTTATTCTAATTGCGTTCACATTTCTCATTACGGAGGACCAATCAGACACAATTACATACTTGTCTGTGATTGGCATTTGTTTTTCTTGTACAGACAAGCTAATCCAACACTTAAGAAGACATCCATTCACAACATGACAGTGAGAGCCATTCACCAACCCTCCTTTTTTGGAAATATGTGGGCCAGAATTTACACAGTGTAATAGAGAACGGCAATATGCCAGTGCCATGCATCTTGGATATTATTTTCATCAATTTAATTTTTGTTTCACTTCCCCGCTTAGCAAATGCAAACATACGGCTCGGTCATAATGAGTTTAGCAGAGTAACACATTTAAGCCTTGTTCTATTCATTGCACAAAATTGTTCCACTCAAAGTTTTGGTTAAACGTATGTCTAGCAGGGAGTATCCTTGAGTTATTCCTAGTCTATTTCCGTGCACTTCAATAGCAATAAAAGCAGGGAAATAATTTCCAGAGGAGTGATGACTGCAATGGCTGAATAAAGAGTAGGTGTGAGTGTAAAGATACCAGTTGTCCTGTAGCTTATGCCATTTAGGAACCATTTTTGTGTGTCGGAGGCGGCTTTTGTCTCTTCCTTCAACACCTAGTCTGGACTATCTCAATAAGGACCATGAGTGCCTGTCGTATTCATCCAGCATCAAGTCCCTGAGGCTAAACTGGATTTCCAGACTGAGCGCAGCCTGCGCTCCCTCCAGTACCTCATTTCACTTTAGACAGGAAACATTTGCACTAAGTGATTCCAATGGGACAATTACTAAATCATTTTAGGCAGATAATGTGCGTCCTTGAATGTGCCTTTAAATTGCAGAAAAGGCGCCTCTCCTTGGCCAGGTGGACCCTTGTGAAAGAGATAGTGACTGCAGAGTTATAATCAAAAACATGCGGCAACAAGTATTAAAAGTAAAATTATATTCCAGTAAAACCACCAGGTTTGTATTAAAGCCTCCAGAACTTTCTGTTTCATCTTATGATGCTTATTTTTCATATCTTAGCATAGCGATGCCTCTGCCCGGTTATTATTTCTATTTGCTGACACTAAACATGAACCAATATTATTGTATTTTGTTAAAGGCCACGTAATTCCCTACTATGGCCTGCAACAGTCCCCCTCAGTTGCAATGTATTATTCAAGAAGACAATATTGCCCTACGGAATATAAAATGACCTTTACAAAAGTAAGCAATATCAAAGTGGTGACCAACTCTTCAACTCTCTGCATCTGATCCGCTTTAGAAATTTGGATTTAGTTGTCATGGTAACAGAAAATACAGCGCTGATAAATATTCAAAGAAATGTTCATTATGTATGACTTACTGTATGCACCAACTTTCATAAGAAGTGGGAAAAGTAAAGGGAGGACATGTAAATGTACGGCTTAGAGTATTCACTATTGGGCTAAGAGAACATTGATTTGACCTATGGGCGATGCACACCTCCTCTATGTATGTGGGTTTTGGAATAAAAAAATCTTAACATAAAAGCCTTTGTTTGTACTTTCAACATTTTGTTGTTTACAATGGACTGGTGACAGATATGCTGGATTTATTTTTAAATGGATACAGAGTATCATCTGGTTTCTGGTATTGTTCAGGACAACTATAGAGTTATAAACTGCATTGTTCTTGCTATCAACAATATCAGAAATCCTGATTGAATAGTGAAAAACACTGATGTAAATGTAGGCCTAAAGTGTAACTGTCAGTTTGCAGAAATCAATATCAATAGCACAATCGCTTAAAAGAAACTCTATAACAGAGTTTCCTTTTGTACTCAAAAAGCTGTTTTGCAGCCTCCCCTCTCTTTTCAGAAGAAGCAGGTTTTCTGAGTCCATTTTGATCTATGAAGGGGGAAGGGTCAAGGGGGATGAGTGAACACAGAGAGGAGAAAAGGCAGCCCTCTACATCACAATGTACATTAACATCCTGCAACCTTATTACACCAAGTTCCAAGACCAGCACTAAACAGTCTATCCTGTGAATCTAGTGTTTTGTGTGGCCAGACAGTCTCCAAACTGCACGGCTGCTTGTTTGCTCTTCCTGCTCCCTAATCCCTCACCGGCCCCTGCCCCCTCTATAGGTTAAAATGGACTCAACAAATGCGTCTTCACTTTGCCTCTCTGTAATGTAGATGATAAGGCACAGATAAGAAGGGGGAGGCAGCAAAACTGCTTTTTTGAGTACAGGAAAGAGGTTTTCTTGCCTAATAAAACCTATTACATGTAAGAGAGAATTGAAGCATATTTCCAATGGTGAAGCATTTTCTTAAAATGTATCATTCGGAAGATTCGGATTTGCCAGTACCCCATGTGCCTGTTTTGTTGTGATAACCTGTTGCCTTGGTTATGGCCCACCAGGCATCCACTAGGTTGGGTCACTCATGCACTCATACTTGCAGTCTCCTGATCTGTCCCATTAGTACTGGAAGTTGGTTGTCACTTTACATGCAGGCAAGGGGAATTGTGAAAAGAGTCTGGTAAAGCTACTGAACCAAAAACAGTACATTTGTCCTCTGTTTACATATATGTATGTAGTACATATCTGATTTTACCTTCTTTGCCTCATTACACAACCCCTTAAAGTTGAAAAGGGGTGGCAAACTAACACACACACACACACGTGTGTGTGTGTGTGTGTGTGTGTGTGTGTGTGTGTGTGTGTGCGTGTGTATCGGTTAGAGTTTGTACAGAGTGACTTATGCAATTTTTTTAGTCGAGTCTATTTACATCAATATAGAACACATACTACAAAAGACACATTCATAAACAAAATATGGATTTGAATAAATTTGATATGCATATGAAAATTTATTAAAATGTTTTGTATAAGAAAAGAGTGCAACACAGTCATACAAGAATTAAGGATATTGCTATTAGTAGACGATAGATAGATAGATAGATAGATAGATAGATAGATAGATAGATAGATAGATAGATAGATAGATAGATAGATAGATAGATATGAAATACCCAGAATGTGAACCATGCACTTCTGGAACCCTACATCTAGTTTATCTTTCCATAAATCTAGGTCAACCTTTCGTTCTGCCCAGTCCTATGAGTGACCATGAAGAACACACAAAGCAGCAGTTGTGGACTCTGTTATGAAGTCTATTACAGCGTCTTTGATGTTTTCATTATATTAAGAGTACAGTAAATGGAATGCATCATTTCTGTGTTAGATTCCATAACACCGAGCAGAGCAATAGTGGGCCACGAGTTGTCACACCACTTCCTATAAAGAGCTCTGTAAAATAAGAAAACATCCTGTGAGATTATGCAAGGATTTCTTCCAACTGTAGGCCTGTTCATATGAAGTAATCATCAATAACCAGTACGGATATCATTCTGTTACCACCTAACAATAGGAACTATAATTCTTCAAGTATACATAGCAGATATTTATGTGTCATTATCATCAATGAGCATTATTATTATTATTATAGTTTAACGTGGATTGTTATAGTTATTAAAGTGGAACCCCAGTGATCCCATAAAAAAAAAAAATGCACAAACAGCATATAGGTGCACTCCCTGATTTCCCACTGATTCAAACTTTTAGGCCATGTTCACACAACTTATGTGTTGTATAAATCACGGCCGTTTTTGCAATTTGCAACAACAGCTGTGATTTATACAAAACATACTTTGTATTTGCATGAATGGAATCCCGCCCGGAGCATATACACATAGGGGGACATGTATGAAAAGGCGAAAATGCCTTTTTTAGAAGCAGTCGGGCCTGATCGGCGTAAAAATATTTACAAAGGGTAATTTTACGAATATTTTTTTCGCATAGGCCCCATCTGCACCACCTTCGCCAGTGGGGCAGAGAGGGGGCATTAAGGGGGGGGGGGTTGCGGCCGCCCCAGGTACTGATTGGCTGAGCTGGGCATCCAGACACTGGGAACCCCTGAAGTAAGCAAGAGCATGGAGCAGGTAATGTATGCTCCGGCCGTCGGGGGGTTAAGGAGGCTGTCACATACTCACAGCGGGATTGACATCTGTAATCTCAATGAAAATTACAGGCAAGGCATCTACAGGAGATTTCACTGCAAATTTACAACGTGAAATCCGCTGCGGATCCAGTTTGTGTGAATCTAGCCTTACAAATGATCCCCGTTTTAAATAATGGCGCCCTGCTGGTAAACTACATCCCCCATCATGCGT
Organism: Dendropsophus ebraccatus; assembly: GCF_027789765.1. NCBI lineage: Eukaryota > Metazoa > Chordata > Amphibia > Anura > Hylidae > Dendropsophus > Dendropsophus ebraccatus. The sequence goes on from NC_091462.1 coordinate 56,674,698, forward strand.
TACACTTCAGAGCCAACTGCCAGGTACCCATCCCTGCCTCGTACTATCTGTTCACTGCTGGCTTGATCTGCTTCTGCTTGTATGTATCTATTCATCTACATAGATAGATTAGAGAAAGAGAGATGAAACAACAGTGTCTCCTTTGCCCTATTCTACTCTGTAGAGGCTGCTTTTCCCCAGATAAGGTGTTACAGCTTGCCTGGCAACAGAAGAGACAGAGATCATATGACCTATGTCTCAGAAGGGAGGGGGAGGACAGAGTGGACCATGAAGTAAGGATTTTCAGCATTCAGGATGTGCTGCAGACAAGAGGACCAGTTCATGTAATAGAAACCTATTAAAACAAGCTTAGATTGTGGGTGGGAAATGAGGTTGTTTGACGACCCACAAATGGTTATGATTGTGACCCTACAGAAAAAAATTTAGCAAAGATGGGATTTTCATTGCTGAAGGTTCACAGTCACGGCTGTTTGTGAGTGGCAGTGTAACACTGTGGTTTTTGGTCACATAACTAGGAATTGTTATGTAGCCCTAGCCTTAGGGTGCGTTTACACAGAAAGATTTATCGGACAGATTTTGGAAGCCAAAGCCAGGAATGGATTTGAAAAAGAGGATAGATCCCTGTTTATAGTCTGTTCCTGGTTTTGACTTCAAAGATCTGTCAGATAAATCTGTCTGTGTAAACGCAGCATTAGGCTGGGTTCACACTACGTATATTTAGTCAATATTGTGGTCCTCATATTGCAACCAAAACCAGGAGTGGATTGAAAACACAGAAAGACTCTGTTCACATAATGTTGAAATTGAGTGGATGGCCGCCATTTAATGGCAAATATTTGCTGGTATTTTAAAACAACGGCTGTTATATTGAAATAATGGCCATTATTTACTGTTATATGGCCGCCATCCACTCAATTTCACCATTGTGTGAACAGAGCCTTTCTGTGTATTCAATCCACTCCTGGTTTTGGTTGCAATATGAGGACCACAATACTGACTGAAATATACGTAGTGTGAACCCAGCCTAAGGGTGCGTTTACACAGAGATTTATCTGACAGATCTTTGAAGCTAAAGCCAGGAACAGATTATAAACAGAGAACAGGTCATAAAGAAAAGACTAAGATTTCTCCTCTTTTCGAATCCATTCCTGGCTTTGGCTTCCAAAATCTAACTGATAAATCTCTCTGTGTAAACGCACCATTACATGCATTGTTTCAGGATAACTGACATTTATTCATGTTGATCTCTGCTCATGTTGTGCTAAGTAGTGAAGTGGGCCATGCTACTCAGTGACTGGTAGCTATCTGTGTATATGTTCATACAGAGCTGTCAATCACTGATTAGGACCGCCTATGTGACTACTCAGGGCCCTATTACACCAACAGATTATCTGACAGATTTTTTTAAGCCAAAGCCAGGAAAAGATTTCAAAAGAGGAGAAATCTCAGTCTTCCCTTTATGACCTGTTCTCTGTTTATAGTCCATTCCTGGCTTTGGCTTCAACAATCTGTCACATAATCTGTTGGTGTAATAGGGCCCTTAGCCAAGAATAATTCCTTCTGGAGCTTATTGCTAGATTGTAGCCTGCAGTCCTCCCAGAGTCTTAAAACAATACTAGGAGCAGAAAAAATGGACCATTCACCAATGCAGATCCAAGGAACAGATGAATCAGTACATATACTTGTTGGTAGGTTTATTGCATGTAGCAGCACAGATGGAAGGGAAATACACCATATGCACATACCTGGGTTACCAACAGGTATACCTAATGATTAATCTGTTCCTTTGGTCAGCATCAGTTAATGGTAAGGTTCCCTTTAAGGCCTGTTTTTGTTTGTGAAAATGAAGACCAGCAATAAAAATAAAAAATAAATCAATTATTTCCTTGTGTTCAACGTGTATTTACATAATTATGGCATCTTCAAAACTAGGTATCTACAACTCTCTCTTCTGAGCTGGCATGCCTCCTGAACAAATGTTACCTAGTACGTCACACACCCATATGTATATTTATTGGCATTTCCAAGCGATAGATTTGCCAAATACCAGCTGCCAATAATATCCTTACATCTGTCCTCTTTGATGAAGTAGCTAGGAGTTACCAAGGCATTTGTGTCAGGTGATAGAGAACGCATGTCAGATGATTTGTGAGAAGCTTCCATCATATCTCCAGAACATCGAAACCTCCACATCATAGAAGGCAATGTCCAGACAGAGGAAATGCTTAGCGTTCTTAATGTTCATTTTACAACCAGGACCTCATCTTCTTGCCAAGATCTCATAGCCTATAAACTGTAATGCATTCTATTATTGTGAGTTAAATAAGAGACATCTGGATAGGAAGAATATAGACTAATGTGTTATTCTGTGTTTTGTCCAGTTGTTTTCCAGTAAGCGTGTAGCATTTTTCATTTCTTCCTCCACTTTATAGCGTGTAGCTGTAACTGTGTACATGTTGCATGTCAATGGACTATTTAACACCTGGTCGTGACATAATGCAGTGAATGGCTCTGTACAAAATGACCTAGAACAAGTGTTCCAACATTTTAGTTTTATGAGTATTACATGTCAAGTCCTTTGAGATAGTCCCATAGTTTCTGGTCTCTCTTACATAATAAAAGTATGGGGCTATTTAAAGTCTACTAACACTTTGGCATCCTGTAACATATTATGCGTGCGTAACCTTCTACCCATGAAGGAGAAGTAATTCTACCACTAATTTATATTTGCATTTATTTGATTGTACCCAAAATAGTTGTGGTGTTGTGTTTTTTCAGGTTTATAAGAATTTCACTAACTTTCTGTTCTGTGCTTGTAAAAGAAACTATGTTCCCCCATATAATAGAAGTCACATATTCTTTGGGTCACTGGTAAATTGGTAACTGGCAATTATTAATCACATTAGGAGTGAAACATAGTAACATAGTTTATGCACAAGCCAAAAAGACAGAAATGGCTGCACATCACAACCATGGCTGACATGAAAGCTTATTCAGCTACATTTAAAATCAACATCAGAAGTTAGTATATAATTTGGCCAAACCATATTGCCTCATGTACCACGTGCAGGTCTTCTGATACACATGAGTCCCTAACCAAAAAACATCACTGTGACGGTCAGCGACCACAATCCCCGCCAAACGTGCGCAAGCAGAGAAGGGGGCCACGGAATGGCCCTGCAACCCCATTGTCACAGGACCAGACCCTAAAGGGCCCCCCGGACCCCAAAGGCGCCACCGGCGGAAAAAGTGGACGCCAAGCAGAACAAGTGTGAACAAGCTCTTACCTCTCTCCATACCTCTGCAGGTAGAATGGGAGAATACTAGGAGATCCTCCCCTTATGTACACAGGTGCTTCCTGCTAATTTGGATCACATGGGTCTTACAAAGCACGAGTGCTAGCCACAATGAAAAAAGGGACAGAATACATAAAATATGCACAAGCCAAAAAGACAAATGGCTGCACATCGCAACCATGGCTGACACGAAAGCTTATTCAGCTACATTTAAAACCAACATCAGAAGTTAGTATATAATTTGGCCAAACCATATTGCCTCATGTACCACATGCAGGTCTTCTGATACACATGAGCCCCTAACCAAAAAACATCACTGTGCCGGTCAGCGACCACAATCCCCGCCAAACGTGCTCAAGCAGAGAAGGGGGCCACGGAATGGCCCTGCAACCCCATTGTCACAGGACCAGACCCTAAAGGGCCCCCCGGACCCCGCAGGCGCTAGTAACATAGTTTGTAAGGCTAAAAAAAAAAAATATTGATTCAGCTCAGCCTATTCTCTTATAGTGCTGATCCAGGTGAAGGCAAAAAGCCATCATGAGATAGAAGCCAATTTTACTAAACTTAGGAAGGAAAAAAAATTCCCCACTTAAAATCTGGCAATAAGAATAAACCCCTGGATCAATGATCCTTTTCCAGAATCTAGTAGCTATAGCTTGTAATAATATAGTACTCGAGAATAGTGTGTTCTCAGGACAGCTTCCTCTGGCACAGAGCCTCATAGTCTCACTGCTTTTACAGTAAAGAATCTATGTTAATAACCTCTCCTCTACATGTAGATGATGCTTCCAATTTTATAGATACTGTCTTGGGTATAATAACATTTTATCGTAATAAATGTTTCATACATTTCCCAATACAACCCTTACATAAGAATATTAAACTATTCAGTACAAGAAATTATTTATACTGAATATGTTCTTCAGTGGTCAATCTGGATCTATTAAAACAAATTGCTTAGTAGACCAGACATTAAAAGGGTTGTCCAGCGTTAGACAACTTATAATATACTACTGCTGTTATGTAGAAAGCAAGAAAGAGCCTCTGCTTACCTCTCCGTGCGTTTCCAGTGTCCCCTGATGATCACAGCCACCATTTCTGAGACCAACTCCTTTCGGGAGTAAGAGCCAACCCAGCCAATCACTGAGAAGGGACAGTACTGATTGGCTGAGCGGTTTGTCACTCCAAAACAGAAGATGGGGGGCGGCTATAAATGTTTAGTAAGTGTTCTGTTCTGCCATGAGGTTATTTTCCTTAGCTTTACTCCTAGGTATTTACAATGATGTGTAAATAATTTATTTTAAATATATTAAGTTCAGCGCATTGACTCTATATAGGTCTGTATAAACCAGACCTATAGATAGACTGTACAACAAAAAGTGAATGCGTTTATTACTCAGTATTCCATCTTGAAGAACAATAGGGGTAACAAATTGCTTTTGTTTTTCAGACCTGGAGCAGTGGAGCCTGTGGAGTACATGACCAGTCCACGTGTAATGTACAAAGACAGAGAGCCACCCTACTACTATGACGTGGCATCTCCAGGTGCCAAAGGTACCTATCCCAGATCCCAATCCCATCAAGAGGAGAACTATAGGTTCCCTCCATATCATCCATCAACAGCCAAGGGTCCTCTGCGACAAGACGTGCCACCATCTCCACCTCAAGCACACAGATTACCTGGCTATGGTACTGGACGATTAGGACAGGATCGGTACCAGTATAGAACCCAAGATCCAAGACAGAAAAACCCCATGACTGCAGCTGTATAGACTGAGTACAAATTAATACATTTGAAAAGAAAACCAAGATTTTCCTGCTACATGTATGACCATAACCATTGTTATGCTGCTGAATGTACAAATGCCAAAACTATTTACCGGTACCTGGATAGGTGAGGTGTTCCTGCATCCTCCTATAAAGCAATAACCATTCCAGAAGTGCACTCTGTCTATATTTTATAAGTATAGATTATAAACACATGTATAGTTCAGTATTTCAATTTCCTGAATATGAAGGAATGTTACTTATTTGGGTGTGTGGCATCCGCAGGTGGCCATAACATTCATCCTTAAGTATCAGGAATGTAACATGACTGCAAAAAGACGAACATGACTGTCAGGTGATAGAGGGAAAGCATCATGTTTGCATTATATAATCCGCATACAATATAGATGATATTTGTATGTTTACATTCTATATTTTTCTACTTTCATACTGTATTCAATTTTTCATATAACCATTCAGCTGTATTCTCCAAAACAAATAGCTCCAAACTAGAGTTTGTATTTGAAGTGTCTGTAAGTCATTGAAGCATACTGCTTGTCGACTTTGTGTACCTATTTGCTCACCATTACCATTTTACAATGGAAGCAATGGGCCAGTATCTTATAATGTATTCTACAGGTCAATAGCAGACAACCTCTAGGATGTAGCACAACAATCACTGGAGTATGCTGAAGGCTACATAATTCTTCTCCAGGTGGATTGTATTTGATGCCGACCACATTATATGGATAATTACATTTTTCTAACATACCTTAGTTTGCTGCTTTAACTTATGATCAATCCCTCAGTTTTTATAATATAAGCCAACCCAAATATACAGGAGAAATATACCATCCACCATCGGGTAAACTTAAGATATTAGATAATGGGGGCTTAAGAGAGCTTTAGGTTTTAAGATCCCCATGCACTTTATACTTCTGTCAAGCAGCAAGTTTGACCGTCAGTATAAAGAGTACGGGGCTCTCCTGACACACCAACAGAAGATGTTGGTGGATATTGGGGTTGGACATGATGGAAAATCACTGCCTGCCCCTTTGTTCTTGAAGAGATAATCTGTTGCCAGAGCAGACTTACCATAGAGAACACAAGAACGCTCGGGTGAACGTTCATGTGTATGGAGAGGACGGGAGAGATAACTGTCGGCCAAACGACTGTGCGGCCAACAGTTATTTAAGGTGTATGCCCACCTTTAGGGACACCCGGAACCTCCCTGTGGCTGAAGGTCCATCAGCGTGGTATCTGACAGTAATATTGCCAATATATTGTGATTCCAAATGGTTGCTGTCTACCGATGCACTGCACAGGAAGCTGTAGTACATGATCCTGTTATTCAGACAGCTTGTTTCAAGATCTCTTCATCAGGTGTGTACATGTAGCACTTCTGCTGACAGCGACCATTTGGAATCCTGACACATTGTCAAGTTAGCATTATCAGAATCAACGCTTTATATATGGAATCATTCTAGTAATAAGCTCAAACACACATTACAGGTTGTAAAGTCTCTGCATAGAGAGCCTGCAGAAACACATCAATACAAATGAGCTATCGAAGGGTTAATCAAGTCAGCCGACAACTCAATCTGTTACTCCATCACTGTAATAAATGCCTACAACTAGTTAATTTCATGGAAAAAAGTTAAAAAAAAGAAACCAATAACTACAAAAACAAAATGGGAGCGATCTGAAAGGTACAAGTATAGTTCATGTTCAAAGAGAATTCAGCCTGCAGAATGTATTGATCCCATACTAAGTGTGCAATCAATACTTTCTGTCACTGCATGCTTTTTACTGTGAAAAATGTATCACAGCTATAGAACATTGCAAACCCCTGGCTACGCTTTTTATTTTATTTTATTTTTTTATTTTTTTCATTTTTCAGCTGAAACTTCTCCCGCTGTTCTTTTAGTAGCACACATGGGATGTTAAACAGTATGGCCATTAATAAGAGGGAAAAAAAAAAAAGATGCCCCTGGGTGGGTTTTCCTTCTCTCTGTGGATGGTCAGCTTTATGGTCTGGTGAAGGGCCAGCCAAAAACAAGGAATCTCAACTAGGCGAGTTTGACTGTGAGTCAGACATAAGGCAGGGCAGCCAAGAAAAACAGCATGAGCCATGTCAATTTTTATTACAATAATAAGACCAACTTTTTCTCTGCTGCTCTATACACCAGTTTTATTTGGCTACATAAAAAACTCAGTATTAACATGGATTACTCATCAGGGGCCTATACCTTGGAACTCTAAGCAGCAATTAACTATATCACTCCACACCTTTAGACACACATTGCCATTCTTCGGCTAAACCTTTGGTGTATATATTAATGGTTTTTTTATTCAAATAAAAAAAAGAATTAGGCAAAAACTCATTAAAGTTTAGATTATTTTTTGTCTATGGGGACTCCATGCTTTAAGAAAATAGTCCTACGTTGAACAATACAAGTCTTACTCTATTTCAGACTTTAACAAAACCTAAAATACATCTGGAAACTATGTAAACAAGTTAACCTGTCACCACGAGAGAACCTGCTGTGTTTTTGCATATCCTCCAAACCCACTCCCCCCTTTCATAATACAGTGGATGTCTGCTCATTATGACACTATGGTATGGAACACATTTATAATATTGTCAACAGTTGGGATTGGAATTTGCAGCTCAGACAAGGGTAAAGTTTGAAGGTCTTAAAGGGTACCTGTTATAACTTTATAACTTAAAATCTTAATCAAACAGTATATGTGAAACAAAGCCTATTTGCAGTTTACATTATAATTTTTTTTTTTTAGTTATATCATGCTATAAAACAGAGCTATACTTACCAGAAATCCAGGTCTAGTCTCCTGAAGGCAGCATTTTGGTCTTGTGCTGATTTCAAAAAAGAGACCAAACGCCGGAAGTCCCGGTCAGTACAGTCCTCCCCCAACACCACTTGCTGGATTTACTGAGAGACGTGTGGCCCTTAGTAAATCCAGCATGGTGCATTGCGGCTTTAGGTTACACAGGCATACTTGTACAACGGTCTTGATAAATTCCACCACTGTCTATGTATCTCTATGGGATGTCTCTTTAGCATCTCATACAGATACACAGGGAAAGTGATTTCTAGTCCATACAGGGGATTAATATAGTCACAAATGGGGGGTAAGCTTCGGTGTGGGAATGGCATCCAAACTGACTGATGAAGCCACTCGGTAAGAGAAGTAACAGTCCACATGATTAAAGAGGTTGGCTGGAATTGTATAAAAAGTGATAAATATGCTATACTCACTTTTTGCAGTTGCCATGCCAACAGTTTCAATCTTCTGCTGCTTTCCACCTCTTCGCATTCCTGGTTATCCTGTCTTCATTAGACCTGCCCTCTCAGCATCAGTGTCCACAGGAGCGTCCTGCTACATTCATAGATTGACTATAGAGTGGCAGGTCCTGTGGGGATAGGAGAGCACCAAAGCCAGAAGATATGGTGAGCAGGAGGGGAATGGGAGTGTAGGTGAGTATAGCATGTTTATTATTAACAAACATGCTATACTCACCTCCTCCAGTTGCCTACACTCCCATTCCCCTCTGATATATTATACAACCCCCAGTCATAGAGCAAATTTTAATTATGCCTGGACAACTCCTTTAAGCATTGTATTTTACTACCATGCAGGGAATGGTCCTTTAAAAAGGTAACAAGAATCTTTTCATATAGTACATAGTAATCATTAATAATTCATTCACATTCCACCAGCTGGCTATCTGTCAGTGTGGGCAGACAGATTGAATCAAGAAACACCTTTGTTTTCTCTTCATTATGGCTTGATTCTATTTGAAGGCTGTACAGATTGTGATAATACTGAGAAAAAGGTATTAACAATTTCTTGCTGACGATAAGTTAACTTATCTTGACTTTTTCATTAACTGTTTGCTGTGTGCTTTCAATCCTATCTGCTAGACATTGAATTAGTTAACAATAATTTCTTATAGTCTTGTCATAGAAGGGATTTTAATTGTATACCTCTAAGTAATGTGGTCACCAAATAATGGTCAGATATCAGTTATAGATATCAGAGTGAATGCAGCGCATAAACCGCACAGATGACATCTTCTCCCTTGTCCTCAGCTTTACCCTATGTGGACCCTGACCACAATAAAGATTTTGGTCCTCTACAATTAGTGTCTGCACACAAACTCCACTATAATACTTTCCCATTGTGCCCACTGTGAACTTAAATTCTCTAACCTAGTACTCACATAACCCTGCTCCCACATTGAGGGTAGCTACTCACAACCTGTGCAATGAACTTAGCACTATGCTACGTTACTGGGCCAATATATGACAATCTTTTTGCGGCCATTGCATTGTGTAGTCCACAGACAAAATCTCCCTTTGGCTATGTTCACACAACGTCAAAAATTTTGATATTTTAAAAAATGTCCGTCTTTGCCACAATTTAACTGACTTCAATGGCAATGTATTGAAGTCAACGGTAAGACGGACGTCAAATGCACACAATGCATTGAATAGCGGATGTTTTTACCGCGGACGTCAAAATAATGAACATTCTTTCTCTATTTTTACTATTAAATTCAATAGACTTTTCTATTAAGCCACACCCAAAAGGCAATTAGTAACCCCAAAGGGGAGGCCAGGCTGCTAAATAGCGTTAGTTATTTTAGCCTCAAAATGACAGACGTCATTTTAAATGGAGCTGAAAAAACTTTGTGTGAACATAGCCTTTTTTGTGCCCCATAGTAAAAGTGCCCACAGATAGTGACAATTGTTCTTTTAAGCCTATCATAATTCCAACTTCATGTCTTCAAAAATAATAAAACCCAGTACTCACATAACCCTGCTCCCACATTGAGGGTAGCCGCTCAAAACCTATGCATCTCATTTTAATACTTTTTTTTTGCCACTGTGTGTGGCATTTACAAGTACATGTATAATGGAAACTAACACAGTGCCACATCCAACTGACAGACTGTTGGGTCATTATAAGCTTTACCACGTACGGCACCAACGGCGCTGGACGGTACCAACAAGGAGGGTGTAGATGGAATCGCTATCCAGTGGTATTTATGTCGCCGATGTGTAGGACGCCATTTTGTTGGTTGTATACGGCATCAGAGTGGATAGTACAGCGCTCCGACTTTATATAAGGGGCGTACCTACCCTGAGATGCATCCGCTGTATTGCATCATCGAGAGCCCACCCCCTTCCTGGACCACGTGGCCAAGGGAGGGACTGGCCAGGGATTTGTGACCAATCAGGCGGACCTCTGGGAGATCTCGCGACACGAGATACCGCCCACTTACGTGTATAGGAGGGCGGTACCTCCCCTTTAAAACAGCGCGGGAAGAACAGAGCTGTAGACGCATCATCATCACCCGGCGTCTATCGTGTCCTTGCGGTGATCTCTGACTGCGGACGATTATCAACTTCCTAATATCGGGTCTCCTGACGATTTAGGATTGAAACGCGTTGAGACCAGCATCTGGGGAATCGATGAGTATAAAGAGCCTTTGTTGGCCATCCCATTTTACCCAGATGTATCAGTGACTTTATATCATTTTGTTTATCAAGTACTTATGGTTATGCCAATATGTTGGATGGTTAGGAATGATATCTCCCAAGCTATGCCATTGCATCCTGAGTGATGTGGGTGTTTTTCAATGAGACAGAACGAATGTATCTAGTCTCAAGGGGTGACCGTGTGTGTTCATGGCCTCCGGTGTCAATCCACACCACTAAATAAGATACCGGCACTATCTGTGTGCACCTGGACCGTACGACCTGGTAATGTGGCAGCTTGCCATGTCGCTGTAGTTCCAGTTAGGGTTTATGTTTGAGCAATATCTAAGTGCTCGTGTGGTGTATGGACTTAGTGCGCCCCGACTCCTCATCATATGGAGGGTATGGCTTCACATTTTTGGAATCCATACTAGTTGTGCTTTGCCTGGTTTTGTATGGTTTAAAATACACATACCCCTTTATTTAGGAGACAGGTTGATTCACATCCCTTGGGGTATATAGAGTCTCATATCTGGCTGGTGACACATTACCCTAGATGCTCACATTTTATTATCTGTGTGTGTGTGTGTGATCCTACCTTCTCCCTTGATCTCTACCACCCACACTGGGTGAGATCATACCCCTTCCCCTTTTCTTTGAGTAGGTATTGTCTGTATCACTAGTACATATCAGCTCAGACAGCCATTATCCTAGTGAGACAGCTTAGCTCATATATCAGTATAGGGATACGTAGGAGTATAGGTTAGGTTCCAGAGCGGGGCCGTCCTTATCAGGGCGCACACTCCGCATAGGATAGGGTATAGTGGGAGAAGGGAGTATAGGGTGTACTAGGTCCAGCCCTTCATCCTTGACCTGAGCCCCTTCCTGACGCCCTACCCACACATACACGCTTTTGGGGTACACACATCAGGGATCGCCCTAGCGTACCAACCATTGCCTGGCATACATGTGTCTACTGCTACCATTGCGGAGCAGTTTTGTAACCATTGTATTGTTAGTAGTTTATGTAATTTAATAATTTTTTAGCGGATATTTAATAAAAGGTATATTTTAGAATTTCCTTTCATTTGGTAGTATTTTTGTCGGGGAAAGATTAGTATCTAATTTGGCAGTGATTTCAGGCTGCTAAATAGCGTTAGTTATTTTAGCCTCAAAATGACAGACGTCATTTTAAATGGAGCTGAAAAAACTTTGTGTGAACATAGCCTTTTTTGTGCCCCATAGTAAAAGTGCCCACAGATAGTGACAACTGTTCTTTTAAGCCTATCATAATTCCAACTTCATGTCTTCAAAAATAATAAAACCCAGTACTCACATAACCCTGCTCCCACATTGAGGGTAGCCGCTCAAAACCTATGCATCTCATTTTAATACTTTTTTTTTGCCACTGTGTGTGGCATTTACAAGTACATGTATAATGGAAACTAACACAGTGCCACATCCAACTGACGGACTGTTGGGTCATTATAAGCTTTACCACGTCCTGCTGAGGTGTCTACAAAATGTTGGTTTAGAAAACGACGGTAGGATCTGAGGTTTCTGAGAGAGCTTCCAATGCAGATGAGAACACAACCTAGACTGTAAGTCATATAACTGTTGATTATTACATCGGTGGACAACTCCTTCAACATAAAATATTTTACAGCCATTTATAGATACCATAATATAATGCAAATAAGAATATGCAGCTTATTATTGACCTTGATACTTATTCATTTAATTAGTGAATTGTAATGGACGCCTACAGTCCAGTCACTTGTGTATGTTATACATGCAATGATCTTTCTTAATGTAGAAAATATATAAATTTACTAATACGGATCCTGAAATAAAGCTAATTAGCTGCCACCCTCTTCTTCTCTGGTGACCCAGTTGTCAGGTTAGCTCAGTTTATACATGCATTACAAGCTCTCGTCTCACTCGGAGCTTACATGCTCCAATAAGCAAACAATAGGTCACTATAAAGCCTGTTCTACTAATATAATTCGAAAAAAATGAAGATGATTTTGTCACAAAAGGTTTTACAAACATAAGAACATATTCCTGTAAACTCTATGATCTCTCGATGCACAATCTTTACGGACAGTGACACAGTAGTAAAGTGAAGAAATGGTGAGCTCCAGGACAAGAAGGAGCAGATACTGGGACTTCACACGTTAGATCTAACTGAAACTTTCAACAGAAATAAATATTCAGCTTGTACATTCCACTTTATGTCCAAAAACAACTTTAGTGGTTGTATGAGGCGCTGTATTCATCCTCCAAGACCATTGTTGTATCATGAGTCACTTGTGTTTGGACACTTGCCCTCATGAGAAACAGGCCAGCACAGAGCACTGGCTGATATGAATCTCATGTGCTCTAAGGAAACATTGGTTGTTCCCTTGCAATGTTGATAATCTTCATTTACAGTCATCATGTGACTTCTGAGCTGGTCTGGACAAGCTGTTTCTTTTTTTACCTAATTTGGCCATTGAAACAATAAACAGGGAATTATGCTGTTAAAACACCAAAATGTTATTTATAGGACGTAACCAGAAGTTAAGGCAGCCGAAATGACAACAGAGGACGGCTGAGAGGGTTCAGCTACCAGAATGATTCACTGTCTAAAGTGATCTCTGGAGAGAAAATGAATGGACTCCAGTGATGGCTTAAAGCAAGTCTTGTAGGGAAACATGTCCTCTGTGAGAAGCAGAAGCACCCACAGCACCCCAATGTTGTTCTCCGCTTGCTCCTACCCAAAACCAGCAGAATACAGGTGACAAGTAAATGATTACTACTACAATACTACAATAACAGATCTAGCAAATACTTAAGCTGCCGCTTTAGGCGTGAAAGTTAGAAGGAACAATTCCAAGTAGAGGGCCTATAATAAAGTTTCTCTTCTCTGTTAGGGTACGTGCACACTACGGAATGGCAACGGAAAACCCGTTGCACATTCCGCAGCTCACACCTGCTTGCGGACTGTGGCGGGCATGCATGTGTCCGCCCGTGTCATAGACTCCATTCTATGCACAAGCGGATTCCATCTAAATAGTTAGATTATGTCTTGTAAACAGAGGGGTGTGGCAAGGAAGTAAAAAAAAAATTGGAATTAAAGCACCAAGGCAACAAAACCGTATAGAAAATATAAAATTATATAAACCTCCACCCCCATTCACCCCACAGGATTCACTAAGGGGCACGTGAATCCGTTGAGAATTGCTCTCACCTGCTCCGGAGAAGGCCACAATCTATGCCTTCTCAATGGTGTACGCCCCTGAGTGTGTATATTCTAGGGGAGAAAGTGAACAAGACAACTGCTGGGTCTACAGAGATTTTTTTAGTCTTTAATGTATTGAAAACTGCGACACTCATTGCATATGTGGTGTATTATGTGTTGGCAAAAAAAAAAAAAAAACGACCATAGATGTTTTTAGAGTAAATGTTAGTAAGTGAGTAACATAAAACAGAAGGCGACAAGTTCTCTTCAATAGAATAAAACTTAATGTTCTTAAAACCCTAAAAAAAATGAATTTCGTAAAGTTAGTTTTACTAGTTCTGGCCAAGGGGTAAATAATGAGAACATTTGGTAATGAGGCCAAACAACTGTGGAGGTGGTTAGGATGGTCATCCCCCTAATGCACTTCACGTCATGCTCAATAAATTAGCTTTGACTTTGCTAAGATCATAATTACAAATTGGCTTCATTTTAGGGGCCGTACTCGCTGCAGTGATGAGGGAAACCTGACGGACTGAGTGTGCGGCCAGGACAGATTTTAGTCATTTCACACATCCATTATAGCCCATTTAGTTCATTACAGACTTTTCTGCACTAAAATAACTACTTATTATTTTACTATAACAAAAAAGTGATCAATTGGAACAAGGTTTACATGATTGTGTTAGTAACTTTACATGAGGTTACAGTCACATAGAGCAACTGTGTCATTTTTCTGTAGAAGCCAGATGGGATATGTTAGTGGATGGAGGTTTTGGAATTGTCATTGATATGTTGAATTAGACACATGTGCCGTTTGGAGCCAGTTTTGTTCTTTAGGCTTGGGTTTTGTGTGTGTATTGTACCCTTCTGCTTTGTTAGGTCTCAGTTACATGAATATGAACAGATAAAAGAACTTTCACCACATCATTCTTCTATTAACGTTGAGTACCATGGTATGGTAATAAAACTTAGTAGTTAACTTCGTCCATACAACAAAAGCTGTCAGTTGAACCATTGCTCAGTCATCTCCTTGTCACCCCCCCCCCCCAATTATATGTATTTTACCCGAATGTAAATAGGGTGATGAGCAGCTGGAGGTAAACTATAGGATTGTGCAGATAAATGTAACCATATGAACCATGTCGTCTACAACCACAGCTCTCAGGAAAGTGTTGAACAACGCTCCAAGATATTAAATTCTTCTGGCTAAGATGTCACGTCTATGACCAGCTTTAATTTAATATGGTACCCTGAGCTTTAGTCTTGTAAGTCAATCTCTCACAATTTTACACGCAATCTTTCTGGAAATTAAAATAAAAAAAGCTTGTTTGTAACTGTTAAATATCCATTACATTTATATTACGCTCTGTATACTGAAGTCTTTCCAGACGTGACGGACACAGAAACCAGATCCATCTTCTATTTATAATGGATAAGCATTTCTGTGGGCACTCTAAAGGCCACACACTGATTCCATAGGATTTACACTCATATGGCAGCCTTAGCTCTATAATCTATATAATACGGGGGCTAATTATTGCCTTTTTGGCACTTCTTTTGGAGGAAATAAAATCCTGAATGAGAACAGTTAATATGCCTTCCTCACTCCTGTAATCCTTTGTCTGAAACAAGCAATATAGTGTAATAAAAGGACTGGGGGTCGTCGAGATGGATGGCTACAGGTTTGCTTACTTAGGTTTCACATAGTATTTGCCTGCACGGTGTGGATAAACGTCAAAAGCACAGAGTATTTTCCATGTACAGTAGGGGAAAGGGTAGCAACTATTCACGGATAACATTCTCTTCAAAGATTAGTACCCTAGGTGCTGTTCGTTATTACATGAAGTGACATAGCTTGCTGCCTAATTGTTCTCGTGTAAAGGCAAGGTGCTGCCTCCTGCGTTGCGCACATTAGTCTTCCAGGAATCTAGTGAATTACTTTTGATTACTCCTCTGGACTCGCAGCAAAGAAAGCGTTTAAATCCAAATTGCACCGATTAGAGGGCTGAATGTGTTGTTTGTGAAGCATACCTTGTAGTCTAGGTTCTCTATGTACTTCTTTTTTGTATGCTACATAAGGTATTGTTTATATAAATATATAAATACTGTAAAAAAAATAATCCTTGGAAATCACGCTGAACCAGCAAAAAAAGATGTTTTTATACTTCTTATCTCCACTGTTTTGTATTACTACACAAATGGCACATTTCTACTTTGCATTGAAATAAAAAAAAAAGCAACAAAATTGCACAGCTCTTGCTTGTGTGGTTTCTTGTTCTCAGCGGCTAAGCGACTTCATTACCTCTATTCTGGAATACTATTGTAATATTGATTCCATTCACTTTTCATTGCCTATAAAATGGAAAGCGCGGCATGACTGCCATGACATTTGCATTCTATGTGACAAACAAGGCATAAAAATGATAAAGATCGGGATAAATCCAATCTTTTTTAGACATAAGCAAATGTGTAGGCCTTCGCTTATTAAGCTGAGTGTGAGCATACTGCAAATATCATCGGTTATTTTGCTCATACATTATTTTGAAAGAAAAGTAGGTGAATTGTAAAAATTATATAGGAAACAAAATTAAGACAAAATTAGAATAATCCTACTTTATGGCTTTCCCAATAAAAGGGAACATGTCATCACTTTTATGCTGCCTAAACCACACATCATCAGAATGGTACTCACAGGGAGAGAAATATTTATCAGGGCCGGAAGGGTGGGGAAAAGCTGCCATGGACCACCCAGATAACTTAAGGTTTAAGCATCATGAAAGTGATGGATAATTCCCTCTAAAGAGGTTATCCACAGGCTGTGGATGATCCAGACAGACCACCATTAATGAGAAACCTGGACTGCTGTGGACTGGAATCATGTAAAAGGGAACCTCTCTTACTCTAGCTTTAATGCTGCCTTAGCTGTGGAGCAATATACTGCTCCAATTGCTGGTGTGGTGATCTGGAGAGTCATCAAGACAGTCTGTCACCTCTAATAGTGATACAGGGGACACTAACAGCTCAGCCATATGTGCAGGACAAACCTGAATGATCCAGCTGCCTGGAGAAGGTGGATTCAGCCGAGGACTACATCCATTTTCTCCAGGCAGTGGGATTCAAATGCCGATCATTCAGGTTCGTGCAAACCAATCTTTTGGCAAGTTCTCTTTGGTTTCCTCTCATGGCAGGCTTCCAAAGGCATTTTTCGGCAGAATAATGCTAACCCACACATAATAAGGATTTCCCATGATTATCTCCATCAGATGCAACACTTTCTTGGCCTTCCCGGTCACCAGATTTCACCACCAATCAAGCGTTTATGGAGACAGCCAGGACACCAGATTTACTAACCTACAAATGTGAAGGATCTACAAGCCCAAGAGCAAATGTGCTGCAGGATGCTATACAGAACCCGTATCCTCCATACTTAACTGTCTGTATCTCATCTTGTATCCAAGCGAGAGGAGCCCAACAGGGTACTAGAGCCTCATTTAAATTATCATTATCTAATATTATAATCACTTACATATGTCATCATTACATCATACATATAGTATAATTTGATTATTGGATCACAAAACATTCAGATAAGAGGTGGTTTATTAAAGTCAATCATACTTTAATATCTATAGGAAGCATTATTATAGTATCAGTATTTTATATGACAATTCATCTGTTGTATAAAGAAAAGCTCTGGAATATCTGGCTTTGTGTAGATAGTCATGCACAAGCTGATACGGGTCTTCTAATGGCATCTTTCTGCCACAATGCCAGATAGGTCCATTATCTGGCATTGTGGTTGCTGCTGCAATGTGTGGATTCAGCACAAGATAGACTACCCCATGGCACATTGAGAACGTCAAAGCAAATTGTTATCATAAAAGAGTTCCTGCACATCTTTGTAAATGAACCACAGAAACTTCCTCTCAGCAAGGTCTGACATTGCAAAAGTCAACTTTCTTCTTATCATTGCTTCGTTTCCAAAATATTAATGGAAAATGTGTATTTTGTTCAAATAAAACCATATATGATATCACTCAGCAGTTTTATTGTCAGCTATATTCTAGCCCCTCTAGTTTAGGACGCTGAATGAGGCTAACAACGTAGGACATCTCCCTGCTCTAGGGGTATAGGCTATAAAACTGCCTATGCCTACAAGCTTTATTTAGGTGGGTCCCTGCTAAATGCCCCCAAGATCCATAAGGGGACTGGCAGAAGATTTCTCTAAAGTGCCCATGCAGGTAAGCAGGGGTCAGGTATTCTGCCAACAGTTATTATGGGTATGCGTATGAGCGAGGAAATTCTGCTGTGTAGAGTATGCCCGTCAGTCATTGTGAGCTCTGTGTCTGCCATGTGAATGGATACAATGGATATTGCTGACCACTAAGAGAAAGGAAGGTCTCTGGTACACTAAATGTCACAGGGACAAAAAAGAAATGGTGATGAGCGGGGACTGATAATGTTAGGGTATGTTCACACTGAGCAAATATGGCTGATCTCTCCGCCGCAAAATCCCGCCATGCTCAGTGTCCCGCTGTAAGTGAATGAGAGGGCGCGCGCTCCTCCGCTGCCGTCACTCTCAGCTCAAAGAAGTGACATGTCACTTCTTTGAGCAAAGAGCGGCAGCTGCGGAGGAGCGCATGCGCTCCCATAGACAGGCCATGGGACACTGAGACAGGCAAGATTACGCGGCAGAAAGTTGTTTTACTCAGTGTGAACATACCCTTAACCCCTTCCTGCACCAAGGGCATAACTGTACGTCCTTGCGCGGGCGGGGGAGTTCAGAGCGGGCCCCCCCCCCCCCCCCGTGACGATGCCTGCCGGGGTCTGCGCCGTAATGGCGCTGATCCCGGCTCGGCATTCTATTGTTTTTGGCTGCAGCAGCCAAAAGCAATAGAAAACTGATCTCATAGATCTATGGTGTCTAACTATACAGCATAGATCTCAATGAGAGATCAGTGTGCATATACTAGAAGTCTCCCAGGGTACAAGGTACTATTAATAAATAATCCCCTCCCCTAATAAAAGTTTGAATCACCCCCCTTTTCCCATTTTCTAAATAATAATAAATACATAAACAAACATGTTTGTGCGTAATTGCCCAAAATATTAATTTATCACATTCCTGATCTCGCACGGTAAATGGCGTAAGTGCGAAAAATCCCAAAGTGCAAAATTGGACATTTTGGTCGCATCAAATGCAGGAAAATTGTAATAAAAAGCGATCAAAAAGTTGTATATGCGCAATCAAGGTACCGATAGAAAGAACACATCATGACGCAAAAAATTACACCTCACACAGCCCCATAGACCAAAGGATAACAGCGTTATAAGCATGGAAATAGAGCGATTTTAAGGAACATATATTTGTTAACAATCGTTTGAATTTTTTACAAGCCATCAAATAAAATAAAAGTTATACATGTTGCATATCGTTTTAATCGTACCATAGGACACATGGCGTAAAAACAAAGCCCCCCCCCCCCCAAAAGAAAAAGAATTGCGTTTTTTTTTTCTTTTCTGGTTTCGCAGTGTACTTAATGCAAAAATTCAGCCTGTCATTGCAAAGTAATGTCTGTGGGTCTGTAGGTGAAAAAATGCAACTGCTATGATCTTTTAAGCACAAGGAGGAAAAAACGAAAACGCAAAAACGAAAATTAGCCCGGTCCAGAAGGGGTTAAGCAGCAACTTTGGGGAAACAGGGTGGCAGGTATTATTTTTACACTAAACCAGACAAATGTCCTTTTTTCCCCCTAAACAAAACCTTTATTTTAAATGAAAAAGGTAAATCCTTCTATGCCGGCCCACTAATCTCCAGAATATAGATGAACGAACCTCGAGCGCGTCCGAGCCTGAGTGTGCAGCAGTGTCTGAAGAAGTTAGATGCAGCCCTAAAGCTGCCTGGAAAACATGGATACAGCCTATGGTTATGTTCACATTTAGTACAACAACATCGTTTGCATAGCAACAAACAATGTTATACCGCTGGACACCAGGCAGCGTTCGGTACATTCCGGCGGACGATACTGCGGGTGGCTTTGGAACACAGTGGGTGGCACTGCATTGAATTCAATGCAATGCTGCTGCGGAAAAGAACAGACGCTGATTTAATTGCAATCAGCGTCAGTTTTTTTCCAAAAAACAATGATGTGGGAACATAGCCTATGGCTGTATCCATGTTTTCCAGGACTCCCTAGGACTGTATCCAACTTCTTCAGCCAACGATAATTAAATGCTGCACACTTGGGCTTGAGCAAACCTGAGAGATTCTTGAGATTCCCTCATCTCTAACAATGAACAATCCCCATATAACAATGGTACCATCATCAAAAAATAAAAAAAGCTTTTGAGATGCCAGCGACATGTCAAAGGTTCTTAGTGTTTATCACTAGAACAGCTATGTGTCCGTCCCCTTCTCACTGCATAAGATGGCCATAAGAATCATTATAGCACTGGCACCATACACTGCAGATAATATGTGGTATTGATCAGCTGATCATTGGCATCAGAGCTGTTATGTAATAAAGATTTTGAATATAGAAGCCTTTTGCTTTCTGATGCTAACCAGGGTAAACTATCTGTAACCCACATCACACTACATGCAGCACTGGGTTTCCTATTACCATTTCTCTGTGATGTTCTTGTTTCATGTAGAAGATCATGGTTGGTAGGTTTCAAAATGATGCTTAGAATTGATCCAGGAACATTAACGAAATGAATAACCAGTTACAGAAATTTCGATGAATATGGACATTGTATGCCATAAATCCTGCAAGTGAAAGATTTCCAAATCACAGCAGGGGGGGGTGGCTGGACTTCGGAGTGTTTCACTAATGGAAGGAACCCGAGGCTCATTTCAAATACATTGCTTTGGTGGTTTTCGTGTTTTTCTCTCTTTCTCTTTCTAATCATTATCCCAGTCCCCATGTGCAGGACTTGTCGTTCTAATAAGAAGCATTCAGACGCTGCTGAGGTGAGGTTTGCATGAAATATGTTGTATAGAACACACACACACACACATATTATATATATATATATATATATATATATATATATATATATATATATATATATATATATACACACAAACAATGGAAAGGCTGGTGGTGGTATGATAAATGCTGAATGTAAGACAACATTTCATCAAACCTAAACATTCTATGGCTCTATTGTTCCTGTTCCACCATGTCTCCCAGCATGTGCTCTCTTATTATCAATTATTACACGCTCACAGTACAAGCCAACTAGGCGGTTGTTGCATATTTTCCCACAATTCCCAGCGTCATGGATAGCTTTGTCATCTCAGGTGGAATGATTCGACTCTTTCTGGAAATCATCCTCTTTGTTCTTGGGATTAATCATCTAAATCTGCATGATGATCTGCAAAATGTCAGAAGCAATAGTAGTCTGCATAATAGCTTTTGCTAGTTAAATAGCCAGGGCCAATATTCCTCCTCCTGCGCTGACTCTATACCTGACAACAGGATAATTCAGCATGGCACTAGTTAATAGAAAATGGAGCAAAGCTGAAATGACAAGCGTAAAACAAAAGAACAATTGAATGCGGCTCTGAGGCTCATTGCTGAAGTGGCTCTCTGCATGACAAAGGTTGATTACTAGCATTGTGCTAAAGTGTTTTAGGATACAATTCAATGAAAACAGCCATGTAAAATTGCACAGTAGGCCGGATCCGCATCCTGCAAGTCTCGGGCCTTGAGCATATCATCTAGTTAAAAGAAAATTATATATTCCTGCAGTATATAAAAGGCAGAACAGTGAATAGATATTGTATCATGCAACATATGTATTAAAGGGGAATTGTAATGTCAGGTAAAAAAGAGAGATACTGCATTATAGCATATAGCATTGCTGATCTGTCTGCCCCAGTTCTGAAACAACCAAAAATCTACTAGTCTTGTGTTTGTGGGTGTCTTCCTTAATCAGATAATAATTCTGCTTCCTGGTTGATAAGTTGCTCAGTACTCCAATTCCCAGAATGCATTGCTTTCTCTGAGCTGTTGTCATCACAACCATCCCACAGCACTACTGCCAGTTCCCAAAAGCTGCTAAATTCACTCCTCTGCTTGTGGCATTGTTCAGCACAAGGCAATATCCTGAATTTTTATTAGTAAAGAACGGACGCTGATTGCAATGGCCTCAGCGTCCATCTCTTTACTACAGGGGCGGCATTGCATTGAAGTCAATGCAATGCCGCCCGCTGTGTTCACATATCGTTATTCTAACGCCCGTTCTTTAGAACAGGCATTAGAATAATGTACCTTTCAATTATTTCCGGACGCTGTTCACTGAACAGCATCCAGAAACATCAGCTGTTCACACAACGCAATGTGCAGCGGCAGCCATACATTACATTGAGGTGAATGGCTTATTGATTTGTGGGCACACCTGAAGGTGCCCGCAAATCAGTTGTGAAAAAAGAATGTTCCTGCAGCCAAGAGAGGTATCGGGTGCAGGAATGGACTGAGTGCAGCCTGGCGGCCGGCTGTTTAACAGCGTCCATTGCTATGCTACGGACGCTGTTAAACGGTGTGTGAACATAGCCTATATGTGTATATGATAAGGATGGGGCTGGTCAAATTTTACAAATTTCGTCAAAAGGGTAAATCATTAAAAACATGCTGAAGCCAATTCTATTAGTGACAACACCATAGTAGTTATGTATCTTGGGATGGTTTTTAGGATGATACTGGAAAACCCCTTTTAATTTAAAGCCTATTTAAAGCCAACCACTAATGTATAATACTTTAAGGGGGAACTATTAGCTAGAAAAGACATCGCAAATTGCTGATATGGCTACATAGCTATGTTAGTAGTGACACTATCCTTGTCTTTAATGTACTTGTCTCCCTCCATGATCGACAGACATTGTCAATGCCACTGATACAGACTGCACACAGGCACATTATGTAAAAGCTGAAAAACAATAACGGGAGGCCCTGTGCACACTATTCTTTTGGGCATGTAGCTGACATACACTTTTTACTTACATACAATTTTTACTTTACCATAACACATATAGGTTGCTACTTTAAGCAATAACTTAAAAAATGTATATTAAAAAGCATAGCTATGTATATTTTTCAACAAATCTGTCCACTAGATACTTCATGTGTACTTACTGTATATTCTTTTGATGTAGCAAATAAGGTGTGAAGAGGGCTTTATATGATAAAATTCACAAGATCCAGCTAAAATGTCCTGTCTGTATGGTAAGTGATGACAGACCGCCTTCATTTTCACATACATATATTTAATGATCCGTGTCCTCTTAGCTGGTTTTTTTTGCTCCATGGCTTTGATTTGGCTCCGTCTCAGTGCTCAAAGTTCTCAAATAACTTGTCTTGGAATGCCGGTAGAGGACGACTAGATGATAACATATTAGCAAGGGCCCAATTCTGAGAAGTGTCAGAGTCTTCAAGTAAGGCTGGGTTCACACTCCATTTTTTTTCATCCGTTTGTTTGCAAAAAACAGATGCAATTGAGTGCATCCGTTTTGATCTGTTTTTCCATTGACTTCCATTATAAAAAAAAATTGTTTAAAACAGATCAGTTTTTTTTTTAACGTACACAAAAACATAGTCAACCTAATTTTTGAGTCCATTAAAAAACTGATCCATTTTGATCCTTTTTTTTAATAATGCATCCGTGTTCTCTTTCATCCGTTTTTTTTTGGGGGGGGGGGGGGAAAAGCAGATAAAAAAACGGATTGCAAAATCACAGTGTGAATCCAGCCTAACTGATGGTAAAGCCAATCACTGGGGCTAGTCCTTGCCAAAACTTCAAACAGGGTTGGTTTTCAGTTCAGCCACAACTGGTCAAATTGGGCTAGACCCTGGAATTCTTGTAGTTCCCTGCATAGTCTCTATTCAGTATAGTCATATTCACTGGTACTGTCATTCTGTTAAACCTCTATACACAGTTATGTTTAGAAATCACAAAATTTCCCTGTTCACATATTTCTTTTACATTTATGTTATACTGTATGCTGTATATTATTCTGATATTAGTTTTACCCAATATACTTTACTAAAGGATATAGTAAAGATTTGTCCCCCAAAATCTGTGCAATTGGCATAGCAATATCCTTTAAAGATTTCTGATGAGATTATATATTTTTAATATAAAGAATAGTAATATAGACTATGAATTATTAAAAATAAACACCCCCAAATAATCCCATAATCCTGCTTTTTTTTCTCCTTATCCTCACTGATCCAAACTCCTCTACTCATTACCTGCTTGTTATTATACCCCCAGGGATAGAAGTATTATCTGTAACTAGAACTAATATGATCCTATGCTTCTAGATTTAATAAGACCATATTATATTATTTCCATGAAGACAGATATAGATATATATATATGTATAAAATTTCACTGCAATTCAGGGTCACCTTTGTGATGGTGGATTCACTGTAGACGTATATACAATCTACGCTCACATACGTCATATTCAGAAAGCATCATCATGCTCTTGTGTTGAAATGGAGGGAAAGTGATAGATGAAGCTCTAAATATATAGGCCAAGAGTACAAGAGTATTGCATGGCTTTGTGGTTTTAGTTATTTCCCATTATTTATATAGTCCAACATACGCCATGATGCTGTCATCACTCACACAATCCCTGTCCACAACAAGGCATACAACCAGTGCTTGCAGCCGGCGAACCAATGCAAATGTCATTGACGCAATGGACTTAATAGGCTCATACGAATCTAGATAAAAATTATTATTATGAATGTCAGCCAGTTCTGCGGGAACACATACAAGGAGCCATTTATTCTCACAAGTTTTTTTTTCCCAGATAAAAAATAAAAACATAATTGGATTACGTCTTTGAGAGTCACTAAGATTTACAGTGCAGCGAAAAACAAAAAATGGGGGTGGGAGAAGGGCGTTAGGTGCTGGACTGTTGTGGATCTGAGCAGCGAGTTCCTGGGGGGATAGTCAATACTGTGTTTAAACCTGGGAAAGATTATAGTTGTGTCTAGTCAAGGCTGGGATATGTGGAGGTTGTGTGGGGACAAGGAGAAAGGTATAACCCCTTGTGCCTGCCATGCCACACTGTTTATGGAACTCCTGTCAACATCAATTGGAATTGCATATACTGCGTAAAAAAGCTTACCTGGGGATTTTGGTTTTTCCCTACAATCCTTGGTTGCTGTAAGCGGGCTGGGAGATGTTGGTGGGGTTTCGCTTTTTTTCCCGCTGTATTAAATGTGAACTTCACCTTGCAAACCATTACCAAAATGAAATAGCTAAGAAAGAAAGACACAGAACCAAGAAAACTAACAATTAACCCATTATTGACCGCCCATAAGCCTTTTTACGCCGGTCAGTAATGGGCCTTATTCTGACTAATACTTATTTATACATCATGGTCGGAAAAGATGTATGCTTGCACCAGCATTGCAGGTGATCTGATAGCTGATCTCCCGCTGTAACTACCCGGATCCTCTCTCATTACATATTGTTGTCATGATTTGCCATGCAACGGGTTCCTGTGGTATAAGTGTTATACTCACTTATCGGAATAAAAGGCCTGGCTACAAATCCCGGGGGTCTTCTTAAGGCCGCAGGCCTGCCATGGATATGCCTTTGGCATGGCTTTGTAGATTATCTGTTGCTGTGTAGATTATCAGTGGCAGGGCAGTGTATTGTATCTTCTGATCCATAGTTAACATATACTAGTGTACACTACTGTACACTAGTGTAAAAGGGGGAAAAAGTGTGCAATAAAACCTAAAAGAATCCCTCCGTCTAAACCCCCCCCCCCCCCCCAAAATAATAAAATGTCTTTTATTCCCCATCGAAAATACATTGTTACATATATTTGATTTGAAAATAAGAAAAGGAAATTAAATTTTTCCACTATCCCTTCCAAAAAAGGATTAATGCAAGTTAATCAATAAGTTACATAATCCCATAATGGCGGCAATAACAAGTAAACGTTGTCCTGCAAAAAACAACACCTCAAATGGCTATGTGGGCAAAAATAAAACAACTGTATGACTCTTGGAAGGCGGCCATGAGAAATTGCCTGGTCACTATAATAATAGGTAGGTCACTAAGGGGTTAAGAGGGGAAAAAAAACCTTCTCATGATAGAATGGATGAAGACTGCTAGAAACTGATAAAACCACAATCATGAATACAGTCTCGCCATAGAAATCCTCAAATGAATAAATATAGAAACTATGTTCAATATTCCATGATCCTTGGATAAATTGACTACCCCAGGACAGGCTGAATATTATATGCAGCTCCTAGGAAACTTGATATAGGCGAGATCCAGTGCTCTTTATCTTTTCCTCTATGACAGTATGAATCTGCCTGACTATTCTAACAGATGTTATGTAATAAAATAAGAAAACATTTCATAATGAAAGTGTGCCATTGTAAACCTGACATTTGCAAAGCCCTGCTCCTTGGATGTGTCTTCCTGGTGCAGATGTGATACATCTCCAATCTCACTGGATAAATGCAGCACTATCTGACATTTTGTTCACTGTGCAGTGGAGTGTGCAGGAACTAATTGAATCCCTATATTATGCCTAAGAATAAATAATCTATAGATGGAATCTGTCCGTGTATCCAGCAGTAACGTCCATTCACTTGTAGGTGCAGATATTGTAGTAAAGATTTTTGTATATGGACAATAAATAAACCTATTTTTCACAGATCCGAAAAAGATGTTGAGCGATAAATCTGGAAGAGATTTGCACCAATGATATATGACATTCCAAACATCAGTAATGTAGGAACAAGTACTACTGACCTCTACTGTCTGGACCCTTTAGCATGAATGTGATGATTTCAGTAGCTTACCTTGTTGAGGAGAAATCATATGGTTTTAGGCTCCATGTGAGGTC
Source organism: Dendropsophus ebraccatus (assembly GCF_027789765.1). NCBI lineage: Eukaryota > Metazoa > Chordata > Amphibia > Anura > Hylidae > Dendropsophus > Dendropsophus ebraccatus. The sequence goes on from NC_091462.1 coordinate 56,701,383, forward strand.
TTCTGGTATTGATGAACTCTTCTCCCCCACCGGTTTGTTACAGTTGTCTGTATCCAGGGCCGTTTCTGCCATGAGGCGGAATGAGTATTCCGCCTCAGGCGGCAGATTCTGCGCCCCTGCAGGGGGCGGCAAGATTTTCCCCACCGCTGTCATTTTAGCTAAGTTTAACTAGCTAAAATGACAGCCGCATCCATGGCCTTACCACTCGTTGCGCCGCCCACGACGCTCACCTGCGTCCCCTCGTAACGCCGGGTTCACTGTCCGACGTCACCCGGCAGCCTTCTCCCTGATTGGTTGGTTGCGTGCATGCGTGTGCGCGCGCGCGCCACGGCCGTCCGCCGCGGCGCGACGCAGCTGAGGTCACGTCACCGGTCTCCAGGAAGCATGAGTGGAGTTCAGGTCCCCATCTGAGAAAGAGCAGTTGCCCTGTGCCGTGGTAAGTTTCTGGGGTGGGAGGGAGGTTGGATGGGTGGCGGGCGGGCGGCTTGCAGAGGTGCGGGTTGCTGGGGGTGGGGGGACCTGTTAGTTTTTTCCCATGTTGGCAGTCTATTTTCATTATTAGGGAGTCTCTGCATTGAGGGGGTCAGGGCCTCTGCTGAGACCTCCTCATAATGACAATAGACTTAATGCAGCCAGCCTTGTTTGCTGCTCATTCACTTTTTTTTTTTTTTTTTAAACAGGTACAGACAGGACTACTTCGGAAAGAAGATTTTTGCATTTTTGATTTAATAAAAGGGTCAACGAGGGGTCTCTGGGGAGTTTTATTTCAATAAAGAGCTTTTTAAAATTGGTGTTTTTTTTCTTACCTATTTTTGGCTTGGTAGTGGAATAAATCTAATAGATGACGTCCATTACTAAGCCGGGCTTAGTGTTAACCCATAGAAGGGCTAACACTAACTCCCCACGCTTATTACCCCGGTACCCACCGCCACCAGGGGTACCGGGAAGAGCCAGATACCGTCAGGCCTGGAGCGCCAGAAATTGGCGCGCCTGAACTGGGCGGCAGCAGGCTGGCGTTATTAGGCTGGCAGTGGCCAAAATAAATGGCCCCTGCCACCCTGATAGCGTCAGGCTACTGCTGTTTAGTTTTGTATCTGGCTGGTTATGGAAAATGAGGGGGACCCCACACATTTTTTTTTCAATTTATTTATTTAATAAAATAATGCCTGGGCCCCTTATTTTCTATAACCAGTCAGATACAGAACCAAGCAACAGTAGCCTGACACTATCATGGTGACAATGGACAAAATAAATGGCCCCTGTCACCTTGATAAAGTCTGCTTGATTTTCTATCTAGCTGGTTATGGAAAATGAGGGGGACCTTATGTATTTTTATTTACTTATTTAATAAACTAATGCATGCTTTGACCCTTCATTTTCCATAACCAGTCAGATACAGAAACAAACAACAGCATCCTGACACTATCAGGGTAGCAGTGTCCAAAAATAAATGGCCCCTGCCTTCCTGATAGTGTCAGGCTGCTGCAGCTTGGCTGTATCTGGCTGGTTATGGAAAATTAGGGGGACCCCACGCATTTTATTTATTTAATAAACTAATGGCTGGGGTCTCCCCTATTTTCCATAACCAGACAGTTACAAAACCAAGCAGCAGCAGCCTGACACTATCAGAGAGGCAAGCCCCATTTATTTTAGTCATTGCCAGCCTAATAATGCCTGCCTGTTGCTGCCTAGTCCTGGATCGTCATTTTCTGGCGCTCCAGACCAGAACCAGTATCTGGCTCTTCCCAGTACCCCTGGTGACAGTAGGTACCGGGGTAATAAGCATGGGGGTTAGTGTCAGCGCTTATAGAGGCTAACACAAAGCCCCAGCTTACTATTGGATGCCATCTATCAGGTGGCTTCCACTACTAAGCCAAAAATAAGTAAGGAGAAAAACAATTTAACAAAGCTCTTTATTGAAATAAAATACCCCAAAAGCCCTTGTTGACCCTTTTATTAAAAGTAAGAATCTTCTATATGAAGTAGTCCAGAATGAAAGTATAAAAAATACAAACAAAATAAAATGATACTTACCTGCCCTTGGTCCACCTTTCAGTCCCTAAGGGTCCATTTACACAGAAAGATTATCTGCCAAAGATTTGAAGCCAAAGCCAGGAACAGATTATAAACAGAGATCAGGTCATAAAGGAAAGTACGAGATTTCTCCTCTTTTCAAATCCATTCCTGGCTTTGGCTTCAAATCTTCAGATAATCTTTCTGTGTAAATGGACAAATGCGACGATTTGCAACACCAGTAGATTTTGGCAGACAATCCAGGCTGTGTCAAAATCTGGTGCCACCTTCTGCTCTTTCAGGCATTCAGCAGAAGTACAGCAAACCTCATAGAGCTGTGCCCTGTAGCCAGCACAATGAATTCGCACTTGGTGAATATAACCATGTACCACATGGTTATATTCACTGCTGTGGTATATATCAATGCATACAATATATTCATCACTGGTATATATGAATGCATTTGTTGCTGTTATATATGTATGCTTGCGGTATATATGTATCTGTGTGGTGTGCACTGCTGATATATGGTTATGCATTTTGTATATTCACTGCCGGTATATGGTTATGCATTAAGTATAATTATTGCTAGTATATTGTTATGCATTTCGTATATTTACTGTTGGTATATACAGTATATGTGCGGTAGATTCATTGCCGATATGTATGGATGTGTTTTGTATATTCACTGCTAGTATAAAGATATATGCATACATTTGGTATATTCACTGCCTTTATGTATCTGTACAGTATACACTGCTGGTATATGGTAATGCATTGAGAATACTCACTGATAGTATATATGAATGTGTGCAGAAGTATATTCATAGCTGCTGTATATGTATCTGTGCGGTATATTCACTGCTGTGGTGTGGTTATCCATTTGGTATATTTACTGCTGATATACAGTGGTACCTCGGTTTAAGAGTAACTTGGTTTAAGAGTAACTTGGTTTAAGAGAGTTTTGGTTTAAGAGCTCACAGTTTTTCAAAATGGTGACTTAGTGTAAGAGCATTGCTTTGGTGTAAGAGCTCCCTGTACTGGGTGGGAGAGCTAGTTGGGGAGGGGCATGGTCTGCATAGCGGGGTCTACAGCACCGTACTCTGACCCAAAAAGTCTGTGTGTGTGTGTGGGGGAGGGGGGGCGCCATTTAAATTTTCGCCTCAGGCAGCAGAAAAGCTACAATCGGCCCTGTCTGTATCCAAATGTATTTCCACATTATAGATGTGCTCACATGCTCTACCTAAAAACACAATTGGTTAAAGGGGTTTTCCAGCGCTCAAAAAACATGGCCACTTTGTTTCAGAGACAGCACCGCTCTTGTCTCCAGTTTAGGTGGAGTTTTACTACTCCGTTTCATTGAAGTGAATGGAGCTTAATTGCAAATCGCACCTGAACTGAAGACAAAATTAGTGCGGTCTCTGAAACAAAGAGGCCATGTTTTTGTAGCACTGGATAACCCCTTTAAATCCTTGTAATAAGTTTGCTCCAAAGTCAAATACCAACATAGCATCTATAAGGGGTCTTCCCGGACCAGATTCAGTATCACTTATTGATTGAGGTTTCTTATCATTCCATGTGGTCCAGCGAACCTATGACTGAGACTGGACTCCTAAAAAAAAGAGAATGGGCAGGGATTCCTTCTTTTTTTTTTTTCAAGACATTCTTCCTATCAATACATTACAAGTTATATATATCATTGTGGGCAAAGATTAAAGATTCACTATATCAATTTGCTCATGTCTCCCTGCTCTATAACATTATGCCGCTAGACTAGGTAGCATTTTATGGTAAGCTCTTCTTACTCCAGGACACTTTGCCCATTGGTTACATAAAATGTTCATGGCAACAGGTTTCCTTTAGGTCCCTCAAATCCCCTTTCAGTTTTAAAATCAGACATTTTATGTTCTACATTTCATTTCAAAAGCATTATACAAGCCTTCCTGGGGCATCTACAGCTGCAAAAAGGAATGGAAAAGTGATACACCCTGATGCAAAGTAACATTTTGAGTTCTTTCAGGGCCCTTAGAGCTCCAGGGCCAAAGTGTGATGGCTTCTCCTATAAATCATTGTAAGGGAAAGAGTAAAGCAGAAAAAGATATACCTAGCTATGACCCAATAAAACTCAGTGAACTAGCGAATCGGGACATAACCATGTGCAGTGCCATTGTGTTATGAGAATGTCTGAGAACAGGCAGAACACACAAGTACATGATCTGTGATATACCGTATACAGTCCTGAAAGGCGTTCATATTTAAACCATGTGTGCTATTCTCTCCCCTTCTCCCCTAATTTACAGTGGCACAGAAACAAAACAGATCTGTGTTTTTACAGCCAAGAAAACACCTATCAGTGGAAAATGTTAACCGCTCTAATAAAACATGCAGCGTTCTGAATGAATGATGCATTAGACATGGCACAGGAAGATTCTGGCACGCTCACAGAGGCAGAGGCTCACAAAGTAACAGCTTACAGCACAATGGAAATACAACATGCTACAGAAAGGTTTCTCTATGGAAAGAAATGAAGGCAAAATATGTATGGAACACATTTCTGTTAATGCAATCACATAAAGGAAAAGGGTTGGTTAATCCAGGGGTCTCCAAAAAGGGGTCTGCAAAACCAAATGCAGAGGTGGTAAGGCCTGGTGTTATAGATGGGTGTTTGCTGAACACTGGTGGAAAAAACACAGCTACTGGAATACATTTTATTTGGCAACACAACAGGGCTTCAAAAATGACAACTTGTGCAACGTAGCTGTTCAGATGATATAGCGAAGAGTCAAACCACTTATAAGATTAGAAGTTAGGGTGCCAGCAATAGCCCATACATTCCCGAGATGTAATAAGATTGGCAATGGAATTCTTTGGCAAGTCTTGCTATGTTACGCTTTGTTCAAACTTTTTTATATGCTGTAAATACCCCAACAACTTCCATTCCATGACTCAAAAAATACTCCAAAAACAGCTGAATTGTTATGACCAGAAAATTAGAGCCAGGAGCATCTTTGCGGCTGGTTATGTGCTAAATACTTCCATATTTAGTTAGTTTTCCACTCCACTTTTTAAGCCCAAAAGAACCTTTTTTGAGGCTGACAATGAGCCTTCAAATGTTTTGGGAACATTACCTAAACCTTAAAAGGGGTTGTGCAGCTTATCTCTATAGCTCGGCCCTGCCGTGTCTCGCTTTGTTGGTGTGTTGTGGGGGGAGTGAGGGTGGGATGTAGTGGTGCTGAGCTGAATCAGCTGGGCACTGCTGTGTCTCCCTCTGACATTACACACGCCTCCAGGGACAATCCAAGCCCTGAAGACATGTGGGATGTCAGAGGAAGACATAATAGTAGTAAAATCATACTTACCAGGTCCCAACCACCAGTCCTGTCATTGCCCAGCCACCGCTCTCATGGCTAATAGTAGTAAAATCATACTTACCAGGTCCCAACCACCAGTCCTGTCATTGCCCAGCCACCGCTCTTATGGCTAATAGTAGTAAAATCATACTTACCAGGTCCCAACCACTAGTCCTGTCACTGCCCGGCCACCGCTCTCATAGCTAATAGTAGTAAAATCATACTTACCAGGTCCCGACCACCAGTCCTGTCACTGCCCGGCCTCACAGACATTTGTTATCAAGGAATCAGGCCTGGAGAGTGTTATTCAAATGACTGTTAAGACTAAACTATCCAACCAACCATCATTCATGGTTACAATGTACCGCTCAAGTAGGGTTTATTTAAACAACCATATTAATGCTTCCTATGCACAAACCTATTGTGCACTACTGTACCATTTGATTTTATGCTGAGACTTATCATTTGTAGCACAAATACAAAGGTCACCAGACCTTCCATACAGTGGTACCCAGAACATACTGACTTCATGCTCTGCTATGTGTATGAGTACTAAAGCTAAATGCATTGAAGTCAATGCAGAAAAATGTTTCCTAGAACACCGTTCACACTAGGCAGGAGCATGTTGCAATAGCTGAAATTGCAAACATACAAAAACACAGAAAAATGCAACAGCTCACCGCAACAGCAAGATATAGACCCACCACAGACATGAAAATTGTTAAAAGTCGCCCCCCCCCACCACCACCCAACTGCCAAAAAAAAATTCCCACAAAAATAATGAGTCTCTTGGTTACTATTTGCAAACAGCGTAAACTGCCTCACCACGATAAGGTGGACTCATATCGAGGCAGACCCTACACTGTAATGGCCTCTCCATGGCGTGTAATACGCCTATGCTCTGGGCATGCAAGATCCGTCTAATACCTGCAAAAATAATTGCACCACCTGGGTGAAGTCAATGGAATGATGGACGTCCAATGCACAGTGTGTTAAAGAACGGACATTGTTTGCACAGATGGCAAAATAATGATCATGACAATTATTTTTGGATGTCTGTTGCAAACAACAGACGTTATTTTTTAATTGTTCACACACAGTTTTTCTTTTTCCAATGTTCTTTCACTATCATTACTATTACATTCTATGGACTTTATAATTAAAGACACATCCAAAGGGCAATCAGTCCACCTGAACTAGAATAATGTACCAACAGCCGTCATTGCACCGACGGGCGGACAAACATTTTTTAGCTCAAAATGATGGACATCATTTTAAAAATAAAAAATGGAAAGAAAAAAAAATGTCGTGTGAACCTAGTATCACAGTGATCTGTGATGATAGGCATAATACTCTGCAATAATACTCTGCAATAATCGCAACTGGAGTGCTTTATGTGTGTGACCAGACAGTAACACAGTTAAGTCCTCTAGTAACACAAGTAGAAGTAAAAAAAATAAATTAACTAATTAAAACTCAATTAAATTAAAATTAAAAGTACACGTTTGGTATCGCCGCATTCATAACGCTGCTGCCAGTAATATTATCACATGATTTAACCTGCATGGTGACCGCAGAAAATTCAACGTGTTTCTTGGATACATTAAAGCATTAAAGTTAAAGAGCTATAAAAGCATAAATTAAGACAGGTCATATTTGAATAATGGGCCCTGATCCCTACGGCCAAAATTAGCCCGGTCATGAAGGGGTTAATATATTCACTGTTTGTAAACAATACAGAATTTAAAAAGCCCAACACATATTTCATCTGCAATACTCCACAAAAAGAGGAGAAAATAAAATCAAAATTCTTGGCGTCAACAAGAAGCTTGACAGGACACTCCATAATATGGATGAAAGCTAACCGCTATGCCTTCAAAATAATAAGAATTACAGACAGCACCCTGCTAAGATAAGACCTGGTTGAAAACGGATGTTGTGCAATGGCTCTGAAAGAATGCATTTTGTGATTTGCTGCATTTACGGTATATGGTAAAGTGCCCAAAACACTGAGAGGGAGATTTACTGAAAGCACATATATCAGCTGAGAAATCCTATGGTCTCTTCCAAAGTTCATCATCGCATTAAGATTTTTTTATTTTTTTTTTAAGATGATAAAATGGGACTTGGGTTCTATAATCCATATCTGCCTGTGCATCATGCCTCATAAACCACTACGAGCATCTTGTGTCATAAACCTTGAGCTTATTGGCATATATATGATCCTATTACTAAATACTACAGAGGATAAGGTGAAGCAGAAATATCCTACCATAAGGGATCCTCGGTAAACCGCACACAGATTTAAAGCCTATGCACACAAGTCTTAACATAGACTTCTATGGAGTGCTAATAAATACAGAATTTTTATATATAGAATTCTACAGAATAAAATTATGACAAAATCTATTGGGTGTAGATCTTTTTCCCTAGGTTTATAACTATGTAATAAAGGGCCATATAGTATTATTATTCATCATAACCAGGGGTGCCCACAGTACTCTAGCATAGAATGGAATTTGAGATTCAGTTGCCGCATGTAAAATTTTTTATTCATTTTTTTTAATTCAAATAATTTTGTTTGTTTTGAAAACATTTTAGGATTTCTTAAAATCATCAAGTTATAAAAATAGGTTTTGGGTGGTTAGCAGTAGAGTGTACACCAGCACTGCAGCCATGCCACGTATACTGTCTATTCATGCAATGGAAGGACTAAATTAGATGCATTTCAGACATTCAGCTATCAGTCAGACCAGTTGGCTAAATTTGGCCATGTTATGGAATAAAATTCTCAGCTGTATGTCTAGCCTGAGGCTGCATTGACACGTTCCGTTTGGGAGATGGTGATGCACTGACTGTACTCCTACTGTTCTGTATATGCACTCCAGCAGTCTTATATAGTACAGGATTGGAGATGGTGGTGCACTGACTGTACTACTACTGTACTGTATATGCACTCCAGCAATCTTATACAGTACATGATGGGAGATGGTGGTGCACTGACTGTACTACTACTGTACTGTATATGCACTCCAGCAGTCTTATACAGTACAGGATGGGAGATGGTGATGCACTGACTGTACTCCTACTGTACTGTATATGCACGCCAGCAATCTTATACAGTACAGGATGGGAGATGGTGATGCACTGACTGTACTCCTACTGTTCTATATATGCACTCCAGCAGTCTTATATAGTACAGGATTGGAGGTGGTGGTGCACTGACTGTACTACTACTGTACTGTATATGCACTCCAGCAGTCTTATACAGTACAGGATGGGAGATGGTGATGCACTGACTGTACTCCTACTGTTCTATATATGCACTCCAGCAGTCTAATATAGTACAGGATTGGAGGTGGTGGTGCACTGACTGTACTACTACTGTACTGTATATGCACTCCAGCAGTCTTATACAGTACAGGATGGGAGATGGTGATGCACTGACTGTACTCCTACTGTACTGTATATGCACGCCAGCAATCTTATACAGTACAGGATGGGAGATGGTGATGCACTGACTGTACTCCTACTGTTCTATATATGCACTCCAGCAGTCTAATATAGTACAGGATTGGAGGTGGTGGTGCACTGACTGTACTACTACTGTACTGTATATGCACTCCAGCAGTCTTATACAGTACAGGATGGGAGATGGTGGTGCACTGACTGTACTACTACTGTACTGTATATGCACTCCAGCAATCTTATACAGTACTGTATGTAATACCTTACCAGTGCTAAACTCACCAGGTACAACCCACCATCCTCCATACCGAGTACTTCAAGACTGGGTGCCTAAAAAGTGTTTGAGAACCAAGTAAGAGTTTGAGAACCAAAGCAAACTTTCCTTGAAAATACAGTTTGATTTCCAAGCAGTTTGAGAACTGAGGTACAACTGTATATGTCTGAATCTGATGAAGGGCGCTAATCCCAAAACACGCTATTTGTAAAGTCTTTTTTGTTCTATTGGACAATGCCATCTGTTGGGAATGACTTTTTTGCTTGGATTCTGTACCATGACGTTATTGAGGCACAGTACGGGTGTACAAATGCGTATGAAGGAGAAACGATATAGTTATAAAGTTATAGGGTTACAAGTAAAATCACTTGCAGACATTGAACCCTATCTCAGAATTCTATTAGCCGTCTGAGACAAATACCAGTAATGAGCATGCAGCGTGCCTGTGTAGGTATGTAACCAAAAGTAGGAACCTTGAGACATAAAGTTGGGAATGTGTCCTGCAAGCGGTGTGTATGATTGCCTGACCTCTGCCTGTCCCCCAGTGCATATAGCCGGCTGTGTATGATTTGTGTGTATGATTGCTCGGATGAGAAGTGACATTTTTACGACTGACTGGGCCTGTGTTATATTCATTATACCCCACCGCAAGCTTTATTAACCCAGGCATTTGGAACGCAACGTGTCAGGGTGATTAATATTTGTCACACTGTAGGGAACAGCTGTAAACACAGGATAAGTCCTCGACAACTAGGATGTGTTCACACTGACAAGATATTACAGTGACTAGATAGCGCTGGTATTCTGCAGCATGTATAAGAAATCACCGCTACAACGCTGAATCCCTTTCACAACCGAAAATGAAAATGTAAAGTGTCAGAAAAACAAACAAACCATACGGTCTAGAGGGGAAAATGAAATCAGTGAAGCACATTAGCCAGACCTCTCAGCTATAGAGGGAAATCAGGGAACAGAACCCTATGTAAATAACACACCACAGAACTGCTTTGTGGCTGCTGGTGACCAATTACAAGGCACCAATAAAAGAGGTTTATATAGTTCACTTATTACTTTTTATTAATGTATCCTCGGTTTCCCTGTGCCGTGGTTAAACTACTTTGTGTCTGGGCTATAATGTGCCTTAAAGGGGACTTCTCACACTTTTTGAATGTACTGTATATAATATAATAGAGTTCTCTTTATAATAACAATAACTTTTTTAGATAAATACTTTAACAGGTTAAGGGAACACAACAATGAGTCCTGCCTGTAAAAATGCCACAGTGAAATCCATCCACATCAGACTACATAATGGTTATAGTGCCGTCACCTGTTACAGCAGAGCAACCCACCTGTTCTTTCAGATGTCTATTGGACCACTCAGGTCAAGGGGCCCAACACATGGGCTTTTTACAGCCACAGATTGAGTCATTCGAGCTGTGATCAAGCTGGGACTTGCAGCAATAATGTGGGTGGCAAAAATGCAGCTGTATTACATGTGTGTGAAACCAGCTTAAGGCTATGTTCACACCATGTACATTTATGAAAAGAACGTTTCAATTAAAACAACGGCAGTTTATTTTTTTTAAATAGTGAAATGTATTGCATTGAAGCCAATGCAAACAACGGAAATAAATTGACATGCGTGTTTTTTCTGGCCGTTGTGCATTGATTTCAATGCAATGTTTTTGAGTGCCAAACAATGGTCATTGTACTTACACAAGTATTTTGCTCAGTATTTTTGAAGCAAAACCAGGAGTGTATTAAAAACATAGAAAGACTATGTTCACACATTGTCTAGAGCAGGAGAGGTTTTCTATAGGGATTCCCATAGAAAACTTCTCCTACTCTGGACAGTTCCTGTCTCGGCCAGAGATGTCAGCAGAGAGCACTGTGTCAGACTGAAAATAAAACATTTCCTGCAGGACATACAGCAGCTGATAAGTATAGGAAGACTTGACATTTTTAAACAGAAGTAAATTACAAATCTATATCACTTTCTGACACAAGTTGATTTAAAAGAAAAAGATTTTTGCTGGGCAACCCCTTTAATGGATGGTCGTCATTTAATGACAAATAGTTACTGTTATTTTAAAACAACAGGCATTAAATGATGGCCATCCACTAAATTTTAACAGTTTGTGAACATAACCTCTCTGTGTTTTCAATTCACTCCTAGTTTTGGTTGAAAAATACTGAGCAAAATACTGAGCAAAAATACTGTGTGTGAACATAGCCTATGGCTATGGGAAGCGACCAGAGGGCAGGACGTGCATCGCTAATACACGTAACAATGTGCAGTTGGCGGTCGATGACTTTGGTGTTAGACCTAAAGACACAATTGTCATCCGCTGATCGCTGTCTCTATTACGCAGAGCGATAATCGGCTAAATCAGTCTGATTCGGCCAGTTATTGCTTTGCGTAATAGGGCCCTTACTGGACTCATGAATTTTCAATCCTCAGGTGTCTGACTCACGAGTGCCACTAAAAACAATGGGAGACTTGAGTATTTAACCAGGAGCCCCCAGGGTACCTGGTTAACCTAAAGTGACAGGCTGGCCCCCAAGGGGTTAAGTTAACCCCCTGGGGGCCAGACTGTGTTCTGGTGGTGGGGTGTTAATACAAGCTAGAAGAGCAAAGCGGTAAGTATAATATTAACCCCTTCCCCCCATGGGTTTAAGGCTGTGAAAATGCTTGGAATAAGCTCTTTGTAACCCGAGTACCCAAGTAGCAGGAGGTACTCAATGAAGCATAGAGCACCATGCTCCACTGAGTGTGCTCACTCATCTCTAATTACAAGTTATACTGAATCTTTTCCTGCAAAACTATACACACAGTACTGTACAGTGGAATAGTTTTAGGCAGGTGTGGAAAAAAATACCGGTGTATTTCCTCACACGGCACAATGTATTGATATATTAATACATTAACCCCTTAAGGACAGAGCCTGAAATGGCCCTAATGACAGAGACAAATTTTATGAATATGACCAGTGTCACTTTAGTCATTAATAACTTCGGGATGCTTTTACCTATCCGGCTGATTCTGAGATTGTTTTCTCGTGACATATTGTACTTTACATTTCTGGTAAATTGGAGTCGATAATCATAACAAATCTTTATGAAAAAAACCCAAATAATGTGAAAAAATGTGAAAAACTGCATTTTTCCAACTTTGAAACTTTTTTGCGTATACAGAAAGTGGTTATACCACATAAATTATATATTAAATAGCATAAGCAACATGTCTACTTTATGTTGGCGGCATTTATTAAACGATCTTTAATTTTTTTTAGACAATAGGAAGCTTAAAACATTAGCAGCAAATTTCCAAATTTTCAGTAAAATTTCAAAATCAGATATTTTTAGGGACCTGTTCAGGTTTAAAGTGTATTTGAGGGGCCTGTATGTTAGAAAGCCCCACAAAGCACCCCATTTCAGAAACTGCACCCCCCCACACTCTGCAAAAGCATATCCATAAAGTCTTTTAACCCTTTAGGGGAGTCACAGAAATAAAAGCTAAGTGTGTAAGAAATTTGAAAATTTTAATTTTCTGTGCAGAGATTTTATTGTAATCCAATATTTTTCATAATTATAAACCTATTACCAGAGAAATGCACCCAAATAATTATTGCCCCGTTTCTGCAGTTTATAGAAATACCCCATATGTGGCCCTATTGCGCTATTTGACGCAACCACAAGCCTCAGATACAAAGGAGCGCCTAGTGAATTTCAACGCCTCCGTTATATTTGGTCATTTCTGACTGTACCACTTCAGGTTGGCAGAGGCTCTGGGGTGCCAAAACCTAAAAAACACCCCTAAAGGGACACCATTTAGAAAACTACACCCCTCAAGGAATGTAACAAGGGGTGCGGTGAGCATCTGGACCCCACAGGTGCTTCACAGATTTTCCGAACAATATGGCGTGAAAAAAGAAAAATTTATTTTTTACACTAAAACGTTGTTCTAGCCTTCAATTTTTCATTTTCTTAAAGGGATAAGAGGGAAAAAAAGACACAAAATGTGTAGCGCAGTTTCTCCCGAGTACGGAAATACCCCACATGTGGCGATAAAGTGCCAAGGGGGCGCAGGACGAGCCTCCAAAGGGAAGGAGCGCCAATTGGCTTTTGGAAGCTGAATTTCACTGGAAAGGATTTCAAGGGCCATGTCGCATTTACAGAGCCCTCGTGCTGCCAAGACACTGGAAACCCCCCACAAGTGACCCCATTCTGGAAACTACACCCCTCAAGGAATCTAACAAGGGGCACAGTGAGCATATGGACCCCACTGGTGACGGGCACAAATGTGGAACAATGTGACGTAAAAGTAAAAAATTTCATTTTTTCACTTTCATGGCACAAATGTGCCCGTCATCAAGGGGTCCATATCCTCACTGCACCCCTTGTTAGATTCCTTGAGGGGTGCAGTTTCCAGAATGGGGTCACTTGTGGTGGGGTTTCCAGTGTTTTGGCAGCACAAGGGCTCTGTAAATGCGACATGGCGTTCATCATCCATTCTAGCCAAATCCAACCTCCAAAATCCAAATGGCGCTCCTTCCCTTCAGAGGCTTGCCCTGCGCCCACATGGCGCTTTATGTCCACATGTGGGGTATTTACGGACTCGGGGGAAATTGCTCTACACATATTGTGTGTTTTTTTCTCTTTTAACCCCTTGTGAAAATGATAAATTCAAGGCTAAACCAACATTATAGTGTAAAAAATGTAATATTTCATTTTCACGCCACATTGTTCCACATTTGTGCCCGTCACCAGTGGGGTCCATATGCTCACTACACCCCTTGTTACATTCCTTGAGGGGTGTAGTTTCCATAATGGGGTCACTTGTGGGGGGGGTTCAACTGTCTTGGCAACACAGAGGCCTTTTGAATGCAACATGGCCCCTTAAAATCCATTCCATCCAAATCCAGCCTTCAAAAACGAAATGGCGCTCCTTCCCTTCGGAGGCTTACCCTGCACCCGCATGGCGCTTTATGTACACATGTGGGGTATTTCCGTACTCAGGGGAAATTGCTCTACACATTTAGTGTTTTTTTTTATCTTTTATCCCCTTGTGAAAATGAAAAAATCATGACAAGATTAATGATTTAGAGTAAAAATTTTACAAAAATTACACTAAATGTTGGTCTAGCCTTGATTTTTTCCATTTCCACAAGGGGTTAAAAAAGAAAATTAACACAAAACGTGTAGGGTAGTTTCCCCTGATTACGAAAATACCCCATATGTGGGCATAATGTGCCATATGGGCACAGGGCAAGCCACCAAAGGGACAGAGCGCCATTTAGAGGCTGGAATGGAGGATGGAGGCCATGTCGCAATTACAAAGCTCCTGTGCTGCCAGGTCAGTAGATACCCCCGACAAGTGACCCCATTCTGGAAACTACACCCCATAAGGAATCTAACAAGGGGTGCAGTGAGCATATGGACCCCGCTGGTGACAGGCACTTACGTAGAACATGTGCCGAGAAAATAAAAAATACCATTTTTTCATTTTCACGTCCCAAATGTGGCCGTCACTTGGGGGCCATATCCCCGCTGCCCCCCTTGTTAGATTCCTTATCGGGTGTAGTTTCCAGAATGGGGTCACTTGTGGGGGGTTTCTACTGTCCTGGCCGCACAGAGGCTTTGTAATTGCATCATGGCCTCCTCTAATGGGAATGGCGGCCATACCTACTTAGATGGGGAAAAGGGACAATTCTAATTTATTTGGGGGTATTAGGCCAATTATTAGTTTATAAGGTTGGAAATGACAGGTGTCCATCAAACTCAACCTGTGTTGATCCAGATGAAGGCAAAAAACCCTCGTGAGGCAGACAACAGTAGCCTCATCAATGGGAAAAATTCCATCCCGACTCCATAATGGCGATCAGAATAATCCCCGGACCAACGTGACCCCTGAAATAGGAATAAGGGACAGAATTTAGATAATGTAGAACCCCAATGACGTGTAGCGCGCCTTGGAGCGATCCAGTATGCAGAGGACGGAGGGATCAGGACAGGCGTCACACTGGAAAATGGTGTCCTTCCTGATCCCCCTGTTACCCCACACTCTGCACTTCTTCTGGGGTCTCCCTTTCTCCAGTGTGGGGGACGTCACCTGGAAAATGTTGTCCTGGTGCGATACGGGGTCCCTCATATCCAGAAGCGCTGGGTCCGCTCCATGGCTGCTAAATATTAGGGCGCTATTACTACTTCTGATATGTTCGGATCGTGCCGCAAGCTACAGTAGCTCGGGCAGCGAGGGACCGGAAGAGGGGGTGCTGGTATAAATGTTATCCCCGTACAGGTGGTGGTAACCTTTATCCAGCAGTGGGAAGATCAGTTCCCGGACGATCTTCCCACTTGTTCCGAGGATGGGAGGGGAGGGGGCATCTGGGGCTGGATTCGGGTGTTCCTTCCTACATACACTCTAAGGGTACATGCACACTGCGGAATCGCGACAGATAACCCTTCGTGCATTCCGCAGTTGGCACCCGCCGGCGGACTGATGCAGGCGCACGTCTCCGTCCGTGTCATAGACTCCATTCTATGCACGGGCGGATTCCGCTCTCCGTCCAACGTGTTCATTCTTTGGATGGACGACGGATTCCGCCCGTGCATAGAATGGAGTCTATGACACGGATGGAGACGCGCGCCCGCATCAGTCCGCCGGCGGGTGCCAGCTGCGGAATGCACAAAGGGTTATCCTTCGCCATTCCGCAGTGTGCATGTACCCTAAATCTGTAAGTGTACCCAGAGGTACTCTCACAGAGTTTGTAGAATTTCACACCATACCGTCATCTCTTATTGGGACGGTACTGGCGGAAAAGACGTGTCTGGGGGGCAGCGTACGCTACGCTACCCCCAGACACGTCACTGGATGATGAGGATGAATGGAGGAAAGAACGATCCCCCCCATTCATCCTCACTGGCTGTTTCGGTGTCGGAGGCAATAATAACGTATCCCTCTGACACCAAAAACACCCTGGGGGCCATCTTTATATGGGGATTGGTATATGGGGTATGTAGTGGTGTAGTGTCAAACTTTATTCAATGTAGTGTGGTGTAATGTAGTGTTTTTTACGTGTTTTTTTACAGTAAGTATAAAAAAAAATCTACGCCAACAAAGGAGTTGCTGATAAATGCCGCACTTATGTGCGGCACTTATAAGCAGACCGTGGCAGTAGAATATAGAAAAAAAACACCCTACGCCAAAAAGGAGGAGTTGCTGATTAGCAGCGCACTTTCGTGCGATGCTAATCAACACTCAGCGGCGATAGGGTGCGGAAAATAGAAAAATAGAAAAAAAAAAATTGGGGAAAAAAAAAAACACTTTTTCTATATTCTGAATATCCCTGTAGCTGCTGATAAGTGTATTACACATATCAGCCGCTAGGGGGCAGCAGAGCGCAAAATCCGGAAAATGACGAGGCTGGAGCCGAAAATAGCCGAAAGAAGACGACGAGGACCGCCGGAAAGACCCGAAGACCGAACGGAATGACGGAGGACGCCGCGAACCCGGAAGCCGCCGATCAGGAGCCCGGGACAGGTGAGTAATGTACAAATACCTGCTCTGGACCCCTCGGCTACCTAGCTGAGGGGTCCAGGGCAGGTATTTACTATTTTGTGGGACTCTGATCGCCGTGCCACCGGCCCGATCGCCGTGAACGGCCGGCCGGCCGTTCACGGCGATCGGGCCGGTGGCACGGCGATCAACATTACTTTTTACAGTAATGGCGGTCGGTGCCGTCCTCGGACAGCACCAACCGCCATTTTTTTCCGGGTCATCGGGTCACCGATGACCCGGAAAGGTTCCGATCGCCGCTATTGGCTGATCTGAATTGATCAGCCTATAGCAGCGATCGTAAGCACGGGGGGTGTTAACCACCCCCCGTGCCGAGAAGCTATGATGGCCTGCTATGATTTATAGCAGGCCATCTACCCCGACCGCTGTGTGTGAACACGCAGCGATCGGGGAAACATCGGGCGTAAATTTACGCCCTGATGCGCTAAGTACCAGGGCGCCAGGGCGTAAGTTTACGCCCGATGTCGTTAAGGGGTTAAGCTGTGCAGGAAAACACTCCAGTAGGGATTCCCTGTCCATTCTGTCTGTGCTTCAAGGAGCGAACAGGGAAGGTGAGCCTGAAACCCCTTCCATCATACGGCCAGTGTCATTAGAAGCTTTCTTCATCATGAAGAACATGGAGTCGTGGAAGTGAGGATATGGCCCCCAGGGAGCTCTGAACTCTACATTATCCAGTCTGTCTGGGATTACATGAAAAGACAAAGGGATTTAAGCAGTAATGTCCACAGAAGGTCTGTGCTTAGTTCTCCAAGATATCTGGAACAACCTCTGCGATGCCCTGGCCCCTGGGGGCCACTTCCGCAGTGCTGTTGTTATGAGCGGGCAATGACCGGGGCAGCTGCAGGGTGTATACTTGTCACGGTATAGGCCTGAGGGCGGCACAGCTGTAGGGCCGGTCTGTGGAATCTGCGGGTGATGATGGGCATGCGATTCCTCGCTGCACTTAGTCAGGGCACCAGTTAGTGGACACCAATGCCAGGGTTCAGTAACAGCGGTTTTATTATAGATGAGGTAACTAGTAGCAACAGTTCTGTCCGGATGTAACCGGGTATATAGCAGGCTTTGACAAATAAAGCAGGAGTGGTGCTGCATAGGCTGTGAGAATACGTGCCGGATGATGGGAGTAGGAGTATGAGAGAAATAGCGTTGCTGGGTAGTTTAATGGAGAAGAATTCTTGCTGTGAATCCTTGCAGCGATGGGGAGAGACAATGGAATGACACCTAGATGAGAGAGAAGACTCCGGACACTTGAGCAGGCAGGTACAGCCAAAGACTTGAACACAGCAGAGCACTCGATCCACACTTCTAGTGGTGAAGTGGGAGCTGCAAAGAAGAAGTCCAACTCCTCTGAGGTAGGAGAGAGACGACACACACCCTCCTTGCTTGGAAGCAGGGGGAAGACTAACTTGTTAGGAGGAAGTGGGAGGTCACATGGTTGCTCCTGGCCAGAGCTAGTCGGCCATTGGAGGAACCATGGTTACAGGGCACTGGCACGGTCACGTGATCAACAGCCTTGCATACCACTGTACAATGTAATAATACACAGGAATACATGAGAATACACATGAGAATGCACATTACCAGAGAATACTAGGGGAAAACCAGCAGCAGTTGCAGTGCAAACACTTACCAGAACAGGCATTGACACAGCAATAGAAATGGCCATAATAGGAGTAGTAGTCCTTGCGTGTTCTGGGACACTGCACCTCCACACCGAGTGCCTTCAAAAACAGTGTACAAGTAGCTAGAAGAACAAAGGCCTTTCTCTTCAGTTCATTCACTTTGCATTTTGTTAATTGATAAAACTATTAACAATTTACAAAGCAAAATGCTGCATTTTTTTTTACATCTGTGATCTGCCCAGCTCCCCCTGCTCTATAACATGATGTCACTAGACTATAAGGCTTTGTTCACATAGGGTTTTAGTTGCATTTTGGGTCCATGTTCACACAACGATATTGAACTGCTGCTATTTTATACTCAAAATAATGGTCTTTGTCTTGAGCATTAAATAATGGACAATGTTTAACATACTTTGTCAGCCATTGCAATGACGGCCGTTGGTACGTTATTAAAGTTTACCTTGAATGATGGCCACTTTCAACACCTATTTTTAAGTTTCATTGAATATTTTTTTAAAAGACAGGGAAAGGACGGCCCAAAAAAAAATCTGTGTGTGAACAACTGAAAATAACAACTGGTCTTCACTAAATAACTGCTGCCTATAAACTGCCATTGTCCTATGCATTGCTGAACAACGGCCATTGCTTTCTATGGAAATTATTGAATTTGAAAAGACCTGCCGTAATTTTAAATAAAAATGGCAGCCATTATTTAAAGAAAAAAGACAGTGTGTGAACATGGCCTTAATATGCCTTTACATTTCCTTTTTGTTTGGTGATCTTACCCATGTCTCCCCAAAAGCTCACCAATTAAAAAAACTTAAAAGCCTTATAATGGTATATAATAGGTGAAGCCCTGTTACAGATGTACTGGGGCCTAGAAGTTTCATATTACTCCACTGTCTGAAACACACTATCCAGAAATATGCCTGAGTGTATGAGAGAGCGGAGTTCCATGAACTTTGTCCCATAATGGCAAGAGTGACAGGTTTTTCCGCTGAGCTAAATGGGAACTTAAGGGTCTTCTACAAGGGCCGATTATTGGGCAGGAAAACTGGTAGAAATGCGTGAGAGTGGAATGCCGGATCACACAGCAGCATACTAGGTATGTATGCACTGCATGCGTGATCTGGAAACTTGCAGCATGGACATATGCATATCAATGCTGTCCGTTTCCATGGCTGCACAAATGATACAGGGATCGTTTGTGCAGCCCGACCACTCAATTTGCTGATCGGCGTTCATTTGAGTCCTTAAATGGCCCTGTGTCTGGCTATGTAAAAGGACTCTTACATACCGTGATGGGGCTGTAGAATATACTTGGGAGATCTGTCCCCTAGTTTGCCTTTAGTGAAAATAAAGTTATCTTACCTTAAAAAAGTATACAGAAAACATTTCTTAATGAAATATGAGAGAATGTTTCCCCCTCTCTTATGCTGTGATCAGACCCCGTGAAGTAAAAAAGACATATGGAAGAACAGATCTCCCGAATGTGGTGTGAAAATGGTTCTAGAAGGGTTATATTTCCTTTTTATACAAATGTGGGGATTTTTACATCCACATCAGTATTTCATGTACTCAGATCTACAATGTACAGTAACCTGAATTAAAACATTTAAACAGCTTTCATTAACTTACCAAGCTCTGACTCATTGAACATATCACGGATTCTAGTTAAGGACCCTACATAGAAATGCAACAATTAAAAGTCTGTTCTCTCTAAAATACCATTACTTACACCCAGCTGAGCTTTCTAACTATCAAAGTTGTTTATGCAAGAGTGGAAAAACAGGGTAATTGGTGATGTATGCACTTAAACATATGTATAACTGTATACAGCACTAGAGGTATACTGATAAAAGATAAGTGCTATGTACACACACTAGGGACATGGAGCAATCTGGAGCTTTAACTATTGTATTGCCATATAGGTGTTGTCATAGACATACAGGCTGATGTTTAGGCCCCATAAAACTACGCTAACAAGATGATGGATTTCACTTAATCAAAATATGTTCAAACTCTCAGAAAATAAATCAGTCGTGTTTAATAACATTTCTTTGCAGATGGATGTTTTTGGATCGTTGAATGACAAAAATGATCAGTATCATAGCTGTTGATGCAAGTAATTTGAGTCCTATAACTCTGTAGGGATAAGCTAAAACTTTGTAGGGATAAACTTACACTTGTTTTTTTTTCTTCTTGTGTTCATTACATTGACTGAATGAGAACATAGCATTTTTAATATATGGCTGGGGGTAGTGTAAAGATAAAAGATATACATACATCTCCAAATCGCCTTCAGCTCCCAGTATATCATCATTAGGTCCCTTCATTACCGCTTCTTCCTGCTTCCAAGACAGGTCACCTCAGCAGGAAGTGCCTGCAGAGCCAATCACTGGCCTTAGTCAGTGATTGGCCAATCAGGATGTTCCTGCTGAGACAGCTTACCACTGAAACTGGAAGCAGAATTCATGGGTGGGAACCAGATGATGTCATACTTGGAGCTGCAGGAGATTGAAGGACATGAATTTTGTTTTTATTTCTACAACACTCCAGGCTAATATAAAAAAAATATAAGACAGAATTTACATCCCCAGACAGCCCTTTAATGAACAAAAAGAAGTGGAAGCTGATGCCTACAATGTTTTAGCTCATCTCTACAAAGTAGTAGCACTTAGGGTCCATTTACACAGAAAGATTATCTGACAGATTATCTGCCAAAGATTTGAAGCCAAAGCCAGAAATGGATTTGAAAAGAGGAGAAATCTCAGGCTTTCCTTTATGACCTGATCTCTGTTTAAAGTCTGTATCTGGCTTTGGCTTCAAATCTTTGGCAGATAATCTGTCAGATAATCTTTCTGTGTAAATGGACCCTTATGCTAAGTTTACAAGGAGCGATAATTGGCCCGATCGTACGATTAATAATTTCGAAGTAACAATTTTTTTTTTTTTATAACTATCAGCGTTTAGATGGAACGATATATCGTACAGAAAATTCGTTTTGCGATCGCTTAAGCCTATCTCATACATAGGTAAAATCAGTGAACGACTGTTTACACGGAACGATCGGCGAATTCTTTGCTGACGAACGACGATTTAAAACGACATGTTAAAAGATCAAAATGACCGATTTAGCGATCGTTTGCCGCGTTTACACGTACGATTATCGTTCAAATTCAATCGTTATCGTGAAAATGTTAAAAGATCAAAATGACCGATTTAGCGATCGTTTGCCGCGTTTACACGTACGATTATCGTTCAAATTCAATCGTTATCGTGAAAATTCGCCCCAATAATCGTTCCGTGTAAACGTAGCATTAGTTGCATAGGTAGCCATGATACTGATTGCAATGTGTGTTCTTTCATTTTTTTAAGGCATCTATCTGCAAAGAAAGTTTTAAAACATGGTCAACTAAGGTTTAAAGTTTTCTTCAAAACCTGCTGAGATACAGCCACCCGGTGGGTCGCTTGAAAGTAATAGTTTTACTATAATGTAGAGAGAATATGAACTATGATTTGATGCTCTTTATTAGTCACAAATATCCTAAAACTTGGAAATTAGTACCTACACTTCTCCACTTCATTTGCAGAAAGTTTACAATGATCTTAAAACTACCGGTGTAACTTTTCGTGTCTCACTTGCCAAGCGGGTTGCAGTACCCCATGTGCCATTTTGATACATTTGGAGTCATTTATATCCTTTTTTTGCCAACTCAAAAAATACATTTTTCACAATATTATTGAGAAATCTCTCTTAACATACTTTGAAGCACATAGGATCTTGAGGAAAATGACATCAATTTTTCTTTCAAAATTGATGCCAATTGGGCATGACAGAAAATGAACAGATGTCGGATTTACTTATATATTGAATTTTCTACCAGCTGTCAGTACAAAAAAAGTATAAGACTTGATAGTATCTTCTGCCACCATATCCCCATCAGCTATATATGGGCTATGGAGAGAAAAGGCTGATCTTACCAAAATAAAAGGATCATATTTCATCACCCTTATATATGTAATAACTTATAAGCACAACCTTATGGATGGATTGAATGAATTATTGCCGACCAGCTGGTTTTATGTTCCGGCACACTACATAAAGGTTGTGCATTGTCAGTTGTGAGCACTGGCCTGTGAAGGGAAGGTACAAGACATGAGTCAATGTTCCCTGTGATGTATACATTTGTTTGTGTATTTACCCTGTATTTTGGACATGTTGAAAACATATGACGTGATGAGTTGAAGGAATGTAAGACATGGTCATTTTCTAGGACGCCCCTTTGATCAATCAAGCAGTGATGCTTCCTACAGTTCATTGGTCTGGGTGCTTAAGGATGTTACTTCCAAATTGACTCCATTAAACTGAAGCTTCCTCCCTGACCTTTCACCTGCTTTGAGCGCGTAATTTAGGAAAACATTGCCTGCATTCTTAAATGGGATCTAACCTGAATATATGCAAACATGCAAAGCTTCTTGGGTCTTTACTGAAAAGAAGTCATAGAGAAGATTCTTTTCCCAATGTTCTGCTGCGTACAGACGAGAGCAGTGATTATACTTAATGCTTATTTTTGTCTCTGTACATCCACAACAAGTGTCCAACTTTCTTAACGGAAAACATCATTCTAATCATATATTCCGGCATCCAGGTGTCCTGGGTTTCATAATAAAGTCTGTCTCTTTACATATTTAATCCGCATAGCGGAGCGCTTACTTTTCTATCATTATAAGCTCTTTAAGATAACTAATTGTCCCTGTAAATTGTCAAGGAGTATTCTTCTTCTGTAGAGATGAAATCGCACAGTATTTGGCAAGGATGTATATAAGCTTAGGATGACTTTGGAAGTAAGAACCATTTAGCTGATTAAAGTGTATTTAGCAGCATTTTCTATGTATTGTAATGGCTACACAGGTGCTCTGTACAAGGGGATACACAGAGATGGAACAAAAGCAAAACTGTCAAAATAGGATGATTGCGAGCAATTGGCTCTGCAACTAACCATATAGACCGAAATACATACACAAACATAGTATCCACAGCCTCTGTATACCTCAATATGAACTTTCAGTGACGAAACATATAGGAATATAGATTTCTGTGGGTGTAACGGGACAGCGCACTGATTGGCTAAGCGGGCAGAAGCTCAGTGAGCCGGGCCCAAGAGACCAAAGCAGGAGTGCACCAAGGGAGCACAGGCAGGTAAGCATTTGCCATTCATAATTTTTACTATCCCAGCAGCTACTTATTTAAATCTGGCTTTTACTATGTTTTTGCAGCGGAATGAAAATGTGCTGTGAGAATGCAAGGCCATAAACTGTAATTGTATCACAGCGGATTTCACACTGCAGTTTTGAGTGAAATGTGAATGTGAATGTGAACACATCAGTAATAGAGATGAGCGAACCTAGAGCATGCTCGAGTCGATCCAAACCCGAACTTTCGGCATTTGATTAGCGGTGGCTGCTGAACTTGGATAAAGCCCTAAGGCTATGTGGAAAACATGGATATAGTCATTGGCTGTATCCATGTTTTGCAGACAACCTCAGAGCTTTATCCAAGTTCAGCAGCCACTGCTAATCAAATACCGAACGTTCGGGTTCGGATCGACTTGAACCCGAACCCGGTTCGCTCATCTCTAATCATTAACCCTTTAACGACACAGGGTGCTAATAGGGGAGTTTGGAGGGGGGGCGCACCGCGATCCCCCTCTGAACTGCTGCTATCCCGGCTGCTATAAGCAGCCCAGGGCCGCAGCAAATAGCAGGCACGGTCCGATCATCGCTTATTAGCCACTAGCTGCTTTTAAATGGCTGCTTTAATGTGTACCTGGGGGTCAAGTGGGGGAATTTCCTCCCTCGCATGGTCCCTCCATCTGGTCCGGCAGGGAGTCTGCGCCGTAATGGCGCTGATCCTGCCTCGGCAGTCCATTGTTCTCGGCTGCAGCAGGCCAGAGCAATAAATCGCTGATCTTATTGATCTATGCAGTGTATGTATGAGAGAACAATGTAGTAATACTAGAAGTCCCCCAGGGAAACTTCTAGTTAGTGTGTAAAAAAAAAAAAAAATTATATTAATAAAAAATCCCCTCCCCTAATATAAGTCTGAATCACCCCCCTTTTCCAATTGTAAAAATAAACATATTTGGTATCGCCGCGGGCGTAACTGCCCAATCTATTAAATAAGCACATTCCTGATTTTGCACAGTAAACGGCATAATCCCCCAAAAATTCCAAAGTGCCAAATTGCACCCTTTTGGTCACAGCAAATCCAGAAAAATTGTAATAAAAAGTTATCAAAAAATCAAATATATGCAAACAAGGTACCGATATAAAGTACAGATCATGGCGCAAATAATTACACCTATACAGCCCCATAGACTAAAGGATAAAAGCGTTATAAGCATGGTCATAGAACTTTTATTTTTTTTTTTAAATGTTTACATTTTTTAAAAGCCATCAAATAAAGTAAAAGTTATACAAGTTACATATCATTGGAATTGTACTAACTTAGGGAACATGTACAACATGTCAGTTTTACCCTAAGATGAAAGACATAAACACACCACCTCCCCCACCCCCTATAAAACCAAAATGTTTTTATTTTCAATTTTACCATACATATAATTTATTTCTGGTTGCACGGCATTAAAAATTAAGTCTGTCATTGCAAAGTACAATTAGTGGCGGGAAAAATCAGGGCTCATGTGGGTATCTAGGTAAAAAATGCAAGTGCTATGGCCTCAGTGACTCCCCCCCCCCCCAAAACCACTTGTACCTTCGGATAGCTGCTTTTAATTCAAGATCTGTCCTGTGGTCCGTTCGTCAGGTGATGCAGTTATTGTCCTAAAAAAATACTTTTAAACTTGCAGCCCCATACCCAAGGGGAGTATCAGTGCCCTAACTTTGCACAACTCCTCCGTCCCTCCTCCTTGCCCTCCTCATCATTAGGAATGCTCCAGGCAGATTGTCTCCTATTCCCCACCTGTGTCAGCCCGGCACATGGGCTCGATCGTTAAGGCACCTGTGCAATGTTTAGCATGGAGAAAATGTTCCAGTGGCATTCCTAATAATAAAGAGGGTGGGGAGGAAGGACGGAGGGGTGGTGCAAAGTTAGTGCACAAATACTCCCGTTTGGCACAGGCTGCAAGTTTAAAAGTATTTTTTTAGGACAATAACCACATCACCTGCCAAACGGACCGCGAGACAAATCTTGGATTAAAAGCAGCTATCCGAAGGTACAAGTGGTTTGAGGGGTTCAGATTGTGGGTACAGAGTAGCTTTAAGTACACAGAGGTAAAAATGAAAGCGCAAAAATGAAAATTGGCTCTGTCTTTAAAGGGTTAAAGTGGTTTTCTGGGAAAACCCAAAAGTAACAGTTACCATCTGCCTTCCTGTGCAGTAAAACAAAAGCTTAATAGATTAATGATTGCTCGAATTATTGCTGCATGAACATACAGTGTTGCTTGTCATTGTTCACTTTATAAGTTATTTAACAAATGATTACTCAATGATGATGTATATGTTTAGGAATTATCCTTCAATAAAACGACCATGCTAGCAATTATATGTCTACAAATTACTCCTATGATAAATCGACCTGCATAAGCACCGTTTAATGCTACTTTTTCTTTATGCAACTGAAAATCTGTAGCCTGATAATCCATAGTATAATTCTAGGGAAGGACCAGGTCATAGAAGGGACATAGAAAGATTCATTGTCTACAGGCAAAGAACAGGGGAACATCACAACAATGAGCTTCTTGATTTTTCCAATCAGGAAAAATAAGCCCAAGTACAAGTCTTAATAGAGATGTAGGCAGTAGAGGGGAATATAGGCTTGTGCATAGTGTATAGAAACTCCTCTCTTGTCGCTTTGTTTCTCCTCTCTGAAGCCTCGTTCACTCTGGCCATTGTTAGGAGTTGACAGCAGGATAAGTCTCATTTCACTTTGCAAGGAAGAAAAGCCATAAAAAAGGAAATAGAAGCCGACAGCAGAGATCTCTTTATCTGATATTAGCAGACTTCTGCAGTCTATGGACCAGACATGCAAATTAGCCCTGCCATTCACCCAGGTACACAGCCTGGCAGAAGAATGGAAATATGTTATGTATTAAATGCAGTAGATTCCACAGCACATAAATAATAAGATGCAATTGTTTGCATGGTCTTTGTGGTGGTGGAGGTGTGGGGGGTGTCATCAGATCATTGATACTGTGCCCTATTGCATGAGTGATTTTTTATTCTGGGCTATTAAGGTATTGAACTAACAATACCTTAATAACAGGAAACTAACAGCAGGTTAGATGAATGTAACCTACTGTTTTGTTCCCAGAGGGCATGGGACCCTGAGGAAGATGGTAGTTTTCTTAGATTCACCCTCCTGCAATCCTGCATTTTATTACTATGTTAAATAGGACTAATATCTGGGAGCAGTACTGTAGCCCTCAGTGCGCTTGTCCCTGCAGAGCATCAGATAAATATTCATGAAGAGTAGTGCGCAGGAGGGTGAATACGTGCATCAAGGGCAGTAGTACAGCAATAAAACACAAGATTGCACAAAAAATGTGCAGAGGTGCACACCGTATCTCGAAAACTAACCACCAAAATAATTGGGGGAGTACCATCCCTCTAACAGGTCCCCATCAGAATGACACTGCTCTGAAGTGCCCTGCAAGACCTCTCTACCACAGCCTGTCATAACAAGTAATGAAACAAAACAAAAGGCGCACTCCCAGACACCAATATAGTCAAATATGTTGCAACAGGGCGGGTGGGCTGAAGCTGGTCCGGCCCCTCCTATTATCCGACTCTTAACCCCTAAGGCCTTCTAACAAAAAATCGTATATAAGTCAATCACTAAAATGCCAGCATTGTTTTCTTTTTATTCTATGTGTTATATTCATGTAAGAAACATTAGTGTCAGACATTACCTATTCTCCTACTTTATAGTGTATAGCATATTTGTAATTGGTTGCTATTCCATGAATTGGGTCCTTTGTCTGCAGCACATCCTGACACACACCCTAAAGTTACTGAAAATCCTCACTTCCTGGTTTACTCTGTCTCCACCCCTCTGTCCATTGTCCCCCCTTCTGAGACAGAGGACATGTGGTCATGTCTCTTCTGTGGGCCAGGCAAGCTGTAACACGTCTTCTGTCACCCACTATTGACTCCAATCAGTGTGCACTGTGCAAATCAGAATGAGCCAGTGGTGGGTGGGTACCAGGGAGTTGGCTCTGAAGTGCAATGCATGTTGGGAGATGTAGTTTCCAGGCCGGGTGCCATGATGTAAAAATGGGATCATATTTAAAAGTTTTAACCCAGGCTAGGAGCATCATAGAAAAGAGGGAAAGTTGTCAAACCATTGTGGGGGATTGGTGAGTGCATTTATATCCTTTTTATGTACTTTTTGTTTTCCCGTCAGAATAACTACCAGTAAGTTTGGCCAGATCAATATAAAATGTACGGGGTCCTTTATGGCACATTCACACCACTTTCTTACATCCTGTTGAAAGGGTTTAGAAAAAGTACCTTACAAACAGGCTGCAACAAAAAAAACCTATCCTTTTACCATCAAGTTTATGTATAGAACCTATCACCCCTCCCCCTTCCCTGTATCCATCCCCTCCTTGGTTGAACTTGATGGACATGTGTCTTTTTTCAACCGTATTAACTATGTAACGGTATGCAAAAACATGGTGTGAACCTTACTATACAGTATATGGACAGACACACCCCTTTCATTTAAACTCAGTAAAGCAGAGCTTTTTTTTAACTAATTTGTATGAAAGGGCATTTACAGAAACAGCAGATTTTTGTACTGCTATAAATAAATGAAAAAAAACCAGACAACACCGATAGAACAGAGTTCAGCTGCCAGCAGAATTGTAAATGTAGCTCTGGATGGGAAAAAAAAAGATTCCATTAATAGATTCATACTGGGTGCTTTTTTTTTGTTTGGTTTTAAAACACTGCAGCTAGATGTCAGTCAATAGGGAAATTTGAAAGCTCACGTGCCATTTTTGCATTTTGCTTTTTTTATTTTAGTAATTTGTACTTTTTAATGTACCTTTTTTCGTATCATAGATAGTTTTTCAAAATTGCAGCATCGTCAGGGTCTTTTTTAAAATTTATTTTATAGTGATTTTTTCCTCTCAGACTTCTATAGGTGGTAAAAAAACACCACCAGTAAAAACATGTTTATGCTTGTTTGTGTTCTTCTGGAGTCTTCAATGGAACACCTTGAGTCACATGGTGGAAGAATCACATAACTTTATGATGAAAAAATAAAAATACACATACATACTAATTTGAAGGAGAAAAAACCATCAAAACACAATGAAAACTGGTGGTA
This sequence comes from Dendropsophus ebraccatus, assembly GCF_027789765.1. Taxonomy (NCBI): domain Eukaryota; kingdom Metazoa; phylum Chordata; class Amphibia; order Anura; family Hylidae; genus Dendropsophus; species Dendropsophus ebraccatus. The sequence goes on from NC_091462.1 coordinate 56,730,049, forward strand.
GTTTTTTTCCCCTTAGGTCAAAAATCATCATGCAAAATAAGTGACTTAAGGAGGAATATATTTGAACAACACAACTTATTAGTAAATTACTAATCAAAAGGAACACTGCAAAATGATTATGCCTGACATGATGTCATTAGGATATATCAATGTCTAGGAAAACAAACAAGACTCCAACTGTTTTTTTTTTCAATACCAAGAAAATCTTCCATTTTACAATCCATTCAGCGTTAGCCAAGTCCCAACTCAGTAACTCAGTTAATTCCACTGTGGTTTTGCACTTTTGCGCCTCACATGTGCTCTCTCCTCCGTCAGGTTAGGACTTGCCCTTACAGAACAAGTTCAGACATGTTGAAACTGGTCTTAAAACCTAATTTGCACAGAGCATCCCAAAGGAACAACCTGCGGCACATATGAAGAAGGAATTACGGTAATTAGATAATGGTAGGAAGAGACTTTGCTCATAAACAGTGGAACTGTTAATATAATGATATGTTAGATAGAGTAATGTATAGTCTATAGTCTTATGAATTTAAAATTAGATGAAATAATTAAAACTCATTACTATCTCCAAATACAATGGATTCTACAATTATGTTTGACATCCACTAGTAACCTATTATTCTATATACTCTACACAGCCAATGTCTGGTATTAGGTTAATACAAGGCCCAGAATGATACAACCCTTCTCTTTTGAGCTGTACAGATTAACACACACTATCCTTTTTTATATATTTTTTTATATTATGCAGCTGTTAATTTATTTAACTAGATACTAGAATTCATAAAGGTTTTACCCAAAGGGATTGTCCAAGGTCATCTCTTCAGCTGTCCAGCTGTTTTGAAGCCATGCGATGCCTACTCTCTTCTGTGAAATATACCATAGACATACAGCACAGAGTTAATGGAACTGCCGTGGAACCAGACATGTATCATATAACAGAAGATATCCTGGAGATTTACTAATTTTGGCATCTCACAAGCTGGTCTTCAAGGGGTATTCCCATCTAAAAAAACCTTTGGCATATCCACAGGCTTTTTGCTCTAAACAACCGAAGACGGTGATTTACTCAATTTGTGTAACTTCAGTTGACATTATTGGGAGTTTTGCAAATAGCACAGGAGGACTACACTGTGTAACATTAATAGTGTAGTTTACAGGCTGTGTAATTCCTGTTTAAATGAATGGAAGTTTTAAAGAGTGTAACGCCTGGAGTAGTGGATCCACTGGGCCGACACTAGTGATGGCACTAACTTCACCAGGGAGCGGAGTCTAAGGGGCCGCTGGTTTTCACCAGAGCCCGCCGCAAGGCGGGATGGGCTTGCTGCGGCAGGCGACTCCCAGGTCGCTACCCCTAGTTTGGTTGCTAGTGACAGCAGGCGAGGCGAGGCAGGAGCTGGTGCTGGCAGAGGTCTGTAGGCGTAGCCGCAGGTGACAGGCTGAACACAGGAGCGATAGTGTGACAGAGGAGCAGGAACAAGGACTGGGGACCAGGTAGCAGACAGGAATCAGGAACAAGGACTAGGGACCAGGTAGCGGACAGGAATCAGGAACAACAGGGAGCTGAGACAGCCGGCGCGCGCGCGCCCTAGGAGGCGGGGACGCGCGCGCCGGCCAGCACAGCGGGTGACAGGAGTGGGGCGAGGTAAGGCGCCCCCCGGGCCGAATTAGTAGCAGCGCCGGGTCCCTGCACATGGACCCCGGCAGCTGCATGGAGAGGTCGCGGAGGCGGCCCGGAGCATGGGACGCCGCCGCGGCCGTGACAAAGAGCTCTATACAGCCCAGCATACGATTAGCTTTCCCTACCTCTTGGTTGCACTGGTGACTCATTTTAAGGCCGTCAGAAACCACCACCCCTAAATCTTTCTCTTCTGAAGTCAGAACACAAAACTGGCAATATGATACTTGGATAGTTTTACTCCACTTGTAACCAATCTCTCAGAATACACTCCATTAAGTACAACCCTCTGATATTTATCCTTCAGCCAAGCACAAATCCACTGAACTATCCAGAAATTAGGTCCAATTTTCTCTGACTTTATGCTCTTTATGGGGAACTGTATTGCTGAAGTTCAGACATCCAGATAGGCAATATCCACGGCACCACCTTCATCTAACACTTTTGTGACATAATCAAAGAAATCAATGAGATTAGTCTGACATGATCTGCCCGCAGTAAAGCCATCCTAGATTTAGATGCATCCAATTGTTGATTCTTAGGTGATCTTTTATTATCTTTTTTTTTTTTTAAAGTGTTTCCATAATTTTACTACTACAGATGTTAAGCTAACTGGCCTGTAGTTACTGGGCTCTTCTCTACTACCCTTCTTGTGGATGGATATAACATTGGCTGTTCTCCAGTCATCAGAAACATCTCCTGTGCGGGTGCATTTACACATACAGGATCTGCAGCAGATTTGATGGAGCAGATTTAAAGCTGCAAATTTTCTTTGAATTTGCAACTTCAAATCTGCGCCATCAAATCTGCTGCAGATCCTGTATGTGTGAACGCACCCTTAGGAGGGATTGGTTATACAAATTTGTCAGGGAGCAGCAATAACAGATTTGAGTCCTTTAAGAACCCTGGGGTGGACACCATCTGGACCCACCACCTTATTCAACTGGGGCTAAACCCACACAACTACAGTGTGCACAAAAATATTGTACAGATTCACTCCTGTACAAAAAAGCTACAAACTACAATATATAAAATGTACAATTTATAATAACTTTTACCACACAAGTTTATTGTCCTTAATTGTATTATGTCTAATGAAAAGTCTAATGAAAATTCTATAAGTGATTTTAATTAGGAAAAGAAAAAAATTACAGCACATTGCAAAGCCTGGCTGGCAGATTAAATGTACCCTGGGCCCCAGGCTGTCCACCTGCCCTGGGCTGTCCTGGCCGCCTGTCAGTGCTCCATCAATTGCACATCGCTGACAGACGGGCCACACTTCCAGCGCAGACAGCATCTGTAACACTCTGCCTGTGCGGGAAGACAGAAGAGGAGAGCGCATGCCAGGAGAGCTGCAGCAGTGGAGGAGTGTGTGGGAAGTGAGGTTTTTTTTTTTTTAATAACAATTTATTGTCATCCTCCGATCAACTAGTGACAAGATTAGATGTGGGTGGTATGGACGGCCATGGGCCCCCCAAAAGCCTCGGGCCCCAGGTGGCTGCCTAAACTGCTCACATTATGATCGGCCTCGGCCTGGCATAATGACAGTGCAGGTCATGTGATGGATGGACGGCATCTGATATAGAAGTGAACTAGAAGACTTCTCTGGAGGTCACATGACTGGTTTCTGCAGCTCCAAGATGGTTAGGAACTTCAAATAACAGTAATTCCACCAATACTTCAGGGTGCCAGTGCAGCCTACTGATATGGCAGAGTATATGGCTCCAGCCTACAACTCCTAAGATGTAAATCCAAGACCATATTCCATGTATATATCTAATACAAATAGGTTTACATTTAATCCATTGAAGTCCATACTCTATGTGCTTCTCCTCGTCTGTTTGAATACTGATGTTGAATGAGACACCTGGGGTTTCTACTGTCAATGTTTTAAAAGATTTTGATGATAAACTCCCATCTTGGTATAAAATGAGCCGCCCTGCTTTGAGATTAACCTCTCAGGCATGTAATAAGTTTTATGATTCATTACATTCATTTGTATTCTTTGCTGAGCTCTTGATAAAGCAAATGCACAGTACTTCAAAATGGTCATTGGATCCTGTTATTTCAGCAAAGATTATGAACAGTGAAATTATCCAATTCACTGACATGTGGCCTGGCGTCCATATAATCTTTGCTACTTGTTCTTTTTCTGCACAAGTTGATTATAGTGAGATTTGTATATTCAATTTAAATACCACCTTACCATACATGTAGCCTTATTAATTCCAAAGTAATATAATTGTGAAATTACGTGTGGTAAGAATAGTTTTTCAATCAGGAGTAAAATGGCAAGACAGGTCAAATCTTACTAATTCTGTAAGTTCAGTTGAATTTCTGCATATTGTAATAGCACAGAGTAATAAACCAGAGAAACATAAAAGTATATTAATAGGAGTCAAAGATCCTTCCTGTGAGTGTCACTAAAAATAAAGTAAGGTAGCACTTGGTGGGAAAGTTAGGTTAGAACTGCAGAGTTAGACTTTAACAGTGCTCTGCACATCTCATGTAAGACTTAGCACTGGCCATAAAAAAAAAAAAAATAGTAAAAATTACTTCCAGGGCTTCCACATCTCATTTCCCTAAGGGATCAACACCCAGACCCCTAATGATCAAAAAATTCCTTAAATGACAGGGACACTTTAAAGAGGATGTACATCCTGTTTAATCTGACACAGGGATAGAACGGCGCCATCACGGGCAAGCCGCTGCCACAGTCCGTTTTTTGATCTGCGGCCCGATTCCCGTGTATGGCGCCGTTCTATCTACGGGTCCCGGGCCAGTGCTCAAGCACTGGAGGTGGGTCTGCCTGCCCCCAGTGGGAGGGAATTCCCTCCCCTGTATGATGTGGCCCCATTGTTTCTAACGGAGAAGCGTCATACAGGGGAGGGAATTCCCTACCACTGGGGGTGGGCCGGCCCGCCTCCAGTGCTTGAGCACCTGACCGGGACCTGTGGATAGAACGGCACTGTACACGGGAACCGGGCCGCGGATCGAAGAACGGACTGCGGCACCAGCTTGCCCATGACGGCGCCGTTCTATGCCTTTGTCAGACTGGCCATATACATTTAAAAGCTGTTGGCCCGAATGTTCATTTAGCCAACTATCACTCTTAATCTATCTTTGCACTTGAATATTCAGCTTGGTTAAATCTTCATGTGCTCTCAGTGAAAAGAGGAGGGTTAAATGGAATCTGTCAGCTGTAATACGCCTTCCAAACGGCTGACACTGTAAGATAGCTGTTAGGCCTCATCCACACATCAGCTTTTTCTGTCTGTAAATCAGAAGAACAGTTGATTTTAATGGTTGATTTTAATGGTCATTATTACAATGAATCCATTCCTTAAAAAAGTAGGATCTGCATTTATGCAATCCATTTTTGTAGACTGGAGGATCCAAGAGAAGTCAATGGGTCCCCTGATGCACCATCCATGTGCTGTTAATTTTTCACTGAAGCATTACCTAGCAAGCCCTTGGCAGGCCCACCCTGTGGCCATTTATTACTCTCCTATTCGTTTTTGTGGATCTACAAAAATAATGCAAAACTGATGCAAAACTAATGGTATTCTCCAAGTCATTATTGGTCCTGGTATGGAGGGGAATAAAATAAAATGTTCGATTGAACTCGAACATTCCTAAACCTTCCGCATTAGATTGCTGATGTCTTCACGGTCCGTGCGGAAGGAGGAGCATGCCCGGGGGCCGCACTGGCGCTGTTCTATTGATATGCAAAACTTAAAGCGAATGTACCTGATGGTACATTTATTTTAGGCTGCTGCCAGACTCCTGCAGGGTTAAAAAGGGGGGGTGGGGTGGGGTTTGTGCAGATTAAATCCAACATTCCTTCTCGGGAATCTGTTAGGGGAGCATAGGGAGGCTTCCATACATCCTGACAAGGTCAGGCGGTTTGGACAACTCTTCCCTGATGTCAGACCCCAAAGAGTCACTTCAATTAACATTGTCTAGCACCCAGTATATCTGTGCTACAGCTTATTAATTTCAATGGTCATTATGGAACAGTTTCTGCTTTGATAATGCTGTACCACCACTGGTAAGCAATTTTTGGAGGGGGCTCTTTCAACAAAATAGTACTGTCCCTTTAAAGTGGACCTCTCATCAGCTTTTTGCTGACTAAATAAGGGCAGTGTACAATAGTACAAATCTTTTTTTCACTTTTTGAAAAGTCAGCCCTAACCAAGCCTAACTAACGCTCTGTGGTCTATGGAGGAATGTCTCCTATCAAATGTAATTCCGGGAGCTCTGCACTTTGCTTCCTGTCAATATAGTCATTAGTCATAAGTTTTACAGTGGCACTTTAATCTGGAGCCACATATTGACCAGAGATAATTCCATTTACAGTTATTTATTGCAGAGTGATAACATTTCTAGCAATATATTGCACAGACAGGTTTGTGAGTCAAATGTGTAGCCAGATAGACCATGTTATATTTCCAATGTCAGGTGCATTTTGCTAGAGAAAGTACCATAATTATGAAAACCATCTCCTTGTTAAAGCTTATATCCCAGATAGAGGATCTGTGACACATTAGCTCTTTATTTAGCGGTAATGATAGGTACCAGAGCACATCACCGTAAGCATATGTTACACTGTTCCAATTGTTGAAGAAATAAAGGCAATCCAGCCATCTTGCCCTGTTTTTAATATCAAGTTGATGCTTAGAGTGGAATGAACAAATATATTTCTGCTTATGTGATAGTTTTTGTGTTTACAACTTGAATAAGTGTTTTTGAAAAACATATGCTTTGTCATCCACCTTGTGACAACAAGCCCAAGAACTTTGCACGTACATCTTAATATGGTGGAAGATAAGAAAATGTACTCGATGCCCATTATTCAAGCTCCAGGATTGATGCAAACACATCACATGGACATTTTAAACATTATAAGAACCCAGTATTGTTATCTGATTGTAGCGCGCTGACTTGCATACATGAAGTGCACGTCTGTATGTCACATTATTGTTATCTTGTTTGAATAATAATAATCAACAATTTGGAGCAGCTGTCTCACGTTGTCTTTTTCCACGACAATTTGGTGCCGAAGTACTGGGAATCTGAAAGCAGCAGCGAACGGATGCAGGATCAGGAACCGAGGACGAGGAGACCAGACACTGGCGCCATATCTAGGTGAGAACCTTTGTTTCTCAGTCTGCTCTCCCTCCTCTGATCCCCAATCTCTCTGTTCTGTCGTAAGTACAGATCCTAAGAACCTGAAACAGCTGTGTTAATGTTAAGTGTCCTAACATCTTTTGTTACAAATGTGTGAGTGAATGTGGATATTGGTGTATTAAAACCCACCATATCAGCATGACAGAGATCCTTTACGGTGTATGAAAGTGCTACTTCAAGACGCCCCTCTACGGAGAACGCCAGTGGGAGTAGCTAGTATGATAAGTAAAGGGGGCCCTCTCGTCCCTAGACACGTGTGTTTACTATCTTATGTTTGTCAAGCAAGTGTTACTAATTCTTGTCTGCTAAAGCGGAGGGACAAAATAGCAGAAGGACAGGTGTTGGTAGGTGCAGTTTTTCCTGGTCTGTCTTGGATGGACAGGACAAGACTCTGGTACCCCCTAGAAAAACGAGAGCGATTCGATCTTTTGATCACCTCTCGGCTTGTTCCTAACAGCCTCCTGTCACACTGGATGAGAATCTGCACTTCACTTCACTGAAGGTCGTGTCCCAAAGCTGCAGCAGAACTCTGTCTCATGAACAACCAAACTGCTGACTCAGTAAGTCCCTCTCTAGTATGGTTTAAATTTGGATGAGATAAGAGGGCAAAGAAAAAAAAAAAAACTTTTTAGAATCTTCTCCTTACCGTTTATTATTTGGCTCCTGCTAAATTGCTGGTAATCGAGAGAGAAGGGTAAGGGTCCCCACCATCATAGCCGGGCTATGGGAAACGACCTCAGCAAAAGAGGCTCAACCAGGGGCGGATTTACTTTACCATAGGCCCCGGGCTGTTCACCAAGCCTGGGACCCCCCACCCCACTGTAACTTTGGCAGCACTAGCGTGGTGTTCATAGTACAGGATAGATAATGTCATGATGTCCTGATTTGTGCAAAATTGCCATAAAAACTGTGATTTTTTGCAAATCATGGCGGAACAGTAGCCAGGAGACAGTACACCACTGAAAGTATAAGTCTTTTTGGATGGTCATGGGCCCCCCAGGAGCTCAGGGCCCCGGGCTGCCGCCCGAAACGCCCCTATTATAATCCACTACTGGCCTCAACTAGGCTGTGTGCCTAAACAAGGCTGTGTGCCTCAACGTAGTAGTGGACGTCCAACATCTCCTCCGGGAGGAGATGAATAATATATATTTGGCAAATGGGTCAGCAAGCATTTACCAAAATGATGCATGCTGACTAGGGGAATAGATTTGGGAATCCCTAAAGAGGGAATGTTTGAGTTACCCCGCTGGGTCAATCTCTATAGAAATTGTAAATCAAAATTCACAGAGCCAAATGAAACAGCAGCTTGGAGTAGATGAAACAGCAGTCAGGAAAGGAGGGACAGTCTGAGCTAGATACAGAAGAGGCAGAAGGAATAGAACAGCTTGCATTGTCTCTGGTGGAATCCATCATGAATAATACAGGTATCCCTGACTCAAGTACACAGGGATCCCCAGTAGACACAGCAACTAGACCAAAAGGTCCCACTAGCTCAGCCATGTTATACCCGACTGAGCACTTGAGACCTCCCCTGTATACTGAGTCACCATACTAAGGTGCAATATGTTAAACCCAGTCACCCTACTGCCACTTCATGATGACATGAGTGAGGACATTACAGGGCACAGTTGTGAACAGGAGATGGACCTCTTTTACTCTCCTCCCAATTCTGTCCTGGATGTCCCCATCACAAATGCTGAGATGACTCTGTATGTAGATGGGTCGAGACTACAGAGACCAGAGGGAGGGTTCGCTGCAGGCTTTGCTGTTGCAGATGACACCTCCATCCTGTACTCTGAATCCCTTATCCTAGCATACATTCTGCCCAAAGTGCAGAGTTACCTGGCCTGATCAAGGCATGTGAATTGGCATATGGAGTCCTACATGACTTTGTTTTTTTTGTGGGCCCATAGAGGTTTCTTAACCTCTAGTGGAAAGGTGGTGAAACATGCGGACCTCATACAGGATCTGCTAGAGAAGGTAAAGCTCCCCAGAGCTGTAGCTGTAATCAAGTGCCAGGCACATCAGCGAACACAAGGCCCCGTAACCAGGGGCAACAACAGAGCAGATAAGGTTACCTAACAGGCAGCAGTCCTGCTTCTGCGAGAGTCCAATCCAAATACAGCTCCAAAAGCAAACAGGACCCCTAACTCATAGCAAATGGAGGAAAGCTGGCTGCAAACCACAAAATTATGTTTGGAAACATGGGGATGGTCGATTGTGTGCACCCCCAGTCTTATATCCAATTTTAGCTAGTCTCTCATCTTTCCCCCCCCCATGTTTCCAAAGGGGGAATGATTAGTAGTGTTAACAGATTTTGGTTTGCACCAGGCTTCCCACAGTTTGCATTGGATTGGTGTAGGAAATGTATGATCTGTGCCAAACACAATCCAGGAAAAATGACCAAGGTTGAGATGAAACATCTTGTAAAACCTGACTCTCCATTCCAGAGGTTACAAATAGACTACATACAACTACCTAAGTGTGGCACATATGAGTATGACCTGCTATGTGTGGACATGTTTTCCTCCTGGATTGAGGCGTGGCCTGTTTCCAAGGCAACAACTCACAGCGAGGAAGCTAATATCTGAGATAGTGTGCAGGTATGGCCTACCAGAGACATTAGAGTCTGACCGAGGGACTCACTTTACAGGACAAGTGTTTGCAGACGTCCTGAAAGGGTTGCAAATCAACCAGCGTCTCCATACACCGTACCAGCCACAATCATCAGGGAAGGTAGAAAAGCAAATGGCGTTGAAAAATAAAATAGTCAAGATGTTTGAGCAAACTAAGCTGACCTGGGTACAAGCCTTGCCTTTAGCTCTGTTTGCAATGCGGCATACCTCAAAGGGAAAGCATGGCCTCTCAGTATATGAAATTTTGTATGGAAGGCCACCGCTTACAGGCCTTTCCTTTCCACAAGAGCAGCATGGACAATATGCTTCTTTAACTGATTATGTTATTCAGCTCCACAAACTGACTAACTTGCATGGAAAAGTTTTCTCTTCTTTACCAGATCCAGAGCAAACAGGAATTCATCACCTGCAGCCCGGAGACTGGGTGGTGATAAGAAGATACGTGAGAAAACATCTGGAACCCCAATTTGATGGCCCATACCAGGTGCTGCTAACTACACCCACCTCAGTCAAGGTGGGAGGGAAGCCAAACTGGATACACGCTTCCCATTCAGGACCGTTTTAATACATTGGTGGGCCCAGTGCACAGCCCTCAACAGT